>NC_133327.1:70444948-70744948 GCF_042186555.1 Aquarana catesbeiana
CAGCAGGCTCTGACACTGCCCTTTTCTCCCCAATGTGGATGGTCACTCAGCATCATCATGTACAATGCAGTGCATGGATAAATGGAGCCTGCTGGAGCCAGGAATAAGATATTTCTTCTTATCTGACACCCCTAGACATAACAAGCATTGAAACAAGAGTATTAGTTTTTTCCATCCTGGAGTTCAGTTTTAAAATATTACCTGGTTCCTGGTTCCATTCTGCCAGGCATACTGCAAAGCATCTGAACAGTAACATGTCCCTATTCCTAGCCTGAGCATAGCCCAAAGCAGCCATGACCAGGATAGCCTCTGAAATCATCCTTTATATGAGCCCCAGACTGGCATACATTCTATCAATATTTTATCAACACATAACTAGACTAAAGGGTCTTCTCTTACAATTCTCCTGGAGTTAAGCTCAAAAATGGTTTCTGGACATCAATAAAAACTGGCCCCCTATATTTTTCTTAATATTTTCTTTTTGGACTTTGGAATCTGAGAAGTTGACTTCAATTTCGGAAGAGCACCGTTATCAAGTGTAATAAAAGAAATACAAAAGGCAGAGAGGGAGTCCTTCCACTTAA
The DNA here is from genome assembly GCF_042186555.1 of Aquarana catesbeiana. Taxonomy (NCBI): domain Eukaryota; kingdom Metazoa; phylum Chordata; class Amphibia; order Anura; family Ranidae; genus Aquarana; species Aquarana catesbeiana. The sequence goes on from NC_133327.1 coordinate 70,445,533, forward strand.
TCCACATAAGTGCTGAATAATACATTTTGACGCGTGAGCTGCAGCCCGGTACATATCCACACATTACAGCTAAAAGGCGTAGGAGCCCCACAGGCAAGTTTATCTGTCAAAAGGTATGATTAGCTATACAGTGCATATTTAATACTGAACTTTCTGTTTAGCCCGGGGTTCTCTGCAGGAACTGATTTACCCTAACAATGTGTCTGAATCAAGCATAACCTAGAAATAATTGGGGAGTGGAGGGGTTATCAGAAAGGCAGGGATATGCTGAACGTCCTTAACTCACATTACCTGCCAGTTAGTCTGCTATCTCTCACTATTAAATATTAGCCTCGCCGTATGCCAGGCAGTTATTTTGCAAGCAATGCAACCTATTTTAATTTTGCTTGTGACAGCTGTATAGAGTGAGGTTTGAACTTATTGTGCAATCTATCAAATGAACAAAGTTACCTTCTACCATGATTTAGTTGCATTATGCAAATCGCAGAGCCCATTAGGGTCCCATCCAGTCCTGCAGGGCCACCTAGGGGGGTCCGTGGTTACCAGTCCTCCCACCGATGGTTTTAAGAGATCAGTTTTTAGTCTTTAATTCCTCATGGTTCGTATGATATGGGGTATTTTGAGCTAAAATTAATTGATTTGTATCTCTATAGCAGTGGTCTCCAAAGTGCGGTCCAAGGTCGGCTGCAGCCCTTTGCTAGCTTTTATTCGCCCCATGAGGCACTATTTCTACCAATGATATGAGGCACCTTTCCTCCCACTGACAACAACAGTGGGGCATAATTCCTTTCACCAACACTAATAATGGGGCACTATTTCTCCCACTAATATCAATGATGGGGCACTATTCCTCCCACTAATATCAATGATGGGGAACTATTCCTCCCACTAATATCAATGATGGGGAACTTTTCCTCCCAATAATATCAATGATGGGGCATGATAGGGGTGGAGACTGAGTCAGACCTTCTCATTCACATCAGTGCCTGACCTTACAAATGCGCTTCTGGAAGAATGGTCAAACATTCCCATAGACACACCCCTAAACCTTGTGGACAGCCTTCCCGGAAGAGTTGAAGCTGTTATAACTGCAAAGGGTGGACCAACTCAATATTGTACCCTACAGACTAAGACTGGGATGCCATTCAAGTTCATGTGTGTGTAAAGACAGGCATCCCAATACTATTGACAATATATTGTATGTGTTATGTCAGTGGGAAGGGGTTAAAGGAAAAGTAACAGACTTACTGTCTGGATCAACAGGTAAAAATAAAGGAAAACATCCCCTAAAGATTGACAGGCTGCAATATATTACATTCTTGTTTTTTGGGTTTAATACCGCTTTAATGACCACATGCTAAAGATCCTGCTTGTAGAAAGGAGGACGGCAGAGATGGCACTACAGGTGAGCTGGATTGAGGTCGTGTTCTGACCTCCGAAAGAGTGAAAAGCCGGTCAAGCCTTTGTGTTGATCTCTGTTCACATGGTCAGAAATAACCTTCCAGGGAATATGAAGCAGAAAGTTCAGGCTGAACATAGACATTTGGAAACCCTCTCTCTGATCTATGTGAAGATAACTTTCACAATGTCTTCCCCCTTTAATTTATGGCTTAGTTTATGGGCATTCATTCATAACCCAGTGAATTTTATAGATGGGGGATTGTGTTTAATGTTTGCTCTTGTAAACAGCTACATTGTCATGCCTGATTGTGAACTATGATATAAGATCTTATAAATATGAAGGAAGGGTTATATGCGAACGCACACAGCTTTGTGCCGTCTCACCACGTCGGAACGGCGGGGAGTCTGTGATTTATGACGACTAAGGCAGGATTTAGGGGACAGCAAAGTGCTATTTCCTTCTGTAAACCTCCCTACTCCTCCTCTCCTGCTTGTCAATAGCTGCACCCCCATTCATCCAGCTCATCTTACCCACAGGAAATTCTCTTTAAGATTCAGCTTTAAACAAGCTGCCTTGTCTAGAACATGAAGCAATTCTGATGATTAAAGGGAGTCTGTATCTTTTTAAAGTCTTTATCTCTTTTCTTTCTCAAGTTAACTATACAAACTGCTTCACATGTTTTCCTAATCATTTGGGTAACATTTGGTTTCACAGAACACAACATAAAACAAATTGTATCCATGGCAGTTTGTAACCATGCTGGGCTTTCTATTTAGAAGGTCCAGAACTACCAAACCCTTTGAAAAAGTACAAAGCCAGTGAGTATCAAATCTTATAGAAGAGTAAAAGGGGATAAATCCATCTTGTGTTATTACTCTGTAGTCTGTATAATCTGGTCTCCTTGCTATTCTGGTCTATTTCACAGCACAGCTTCCAAATAAGCTGATGATATGATATGATATGGAACTTGCCACCTGTTGGCTGCACAAGGTCAATATTATCCACTTATAGATAAATCTGCTTGGGCAGTACAGTGCCTAAGGGGGCAGCACTTTCACCTAGCAGCACTAGGGTTGTCGGTTCAACCCCAACCATGGCACTACCTGCATGGAGTTTGCATGTCTTCCTTTTGACTGCATGGATTTCCTCCGGGTACTCAGATTTCCTTCCACACTCCAAAGACATGCTGGTAGGTTAATTAGCTCCTGCCTAAATTGGTCCTAGTATGTGTAATGAGGAATTTGCGATAGGGACCTTAAAGTGTTACTAAACCCAGTAATATGAAAATAATTCACCCCCCCTCCCTGCAGTGCCAATGGCTTATAAATCTTCTTTTTAAATGAAATAATGTCACTATACAGGCAGTCCCAGAGTTACAAACGGGTTAGGGACTGCCGGTTTGTTCTTAAGTCGGATATGTTCATAAGTCTGAAGCGCATGCGCAGAACGGCAGAGATGTCATTTTCCGATGTCCTGTCAAGTAGCCGTGCATGCGCAGACATCGTTTTCCGATGTTTTCCGAGGTGCCCGCCATCGAAAGGTGCCAGTGCATGCGCAGAATGTCACACCGCCTCCCGTTCGTAAGTAGGAGTCGTTCGCAAGTAGGAGGTACGTAACTCGGGGACTGCCTGTATACCTTTTTGGCTAATCTGTATACCACGGTCACGTGATAAACTGCAGGGTTCGCCTGAGTGCTGAGTGTAAAGGTAGGAGGAGATTTCCACTACAACCTGTGTCCTTATGCTTTTATGGGAGGCGGATCATCCATGAATCAAGATGTGACATCCCACCCACTGTGTTCTTTTTTAGTTACTGGGCATGGAAGAAGAGGGAGGGACTGGGCTGTCATTTAGGATCTGTATACATGCCATCATGTGTGATGTCAATATCATGTGACCCGAACAGCTCAGCTCAACAAGGAAATGTTCTCTCCAGCAAAAGAGACCAAACTGAGCATGTGCAGGAGGACTACTCTGACTGTGTCTTATCTGGCCTTGCCCAGAGTGACCCTGCAGGAGGGGGAGGATCTGTGCATACAGGATCAAAGAGCCTTTTTACACAATGCAGAGGATTAAGCCCTCCGCAGTGAGTACAACAAGCAAGCTATTATGCATATACAGACAGATTTTACTGTTGTGGGTTTAGTAACACTTTAAATTGGGCAGGACTTATGTGAATGTACAATATACAGGTGCATCTAAAAAAATTAGAATATCATCAAAAAATTAATTTATTTCAGTAATTCAATTCATATATTTCAAGCATTTATTTTTTCTAATTTTGATGATTATGGCTTATAGCTAGTGAAAACCCAAAATTCAGTATCTCAGAAAATTAGAATATTACATAAGACCAATAAAAAAAAGGATTTTTAATACAGAAATGTTGGCTTACTGAAAAGTATGTCCATGGACAGTATAATATACACTATAACAATACTTGGTCAGGGCTCCTTTTGTATGAATTACTGCATCATTGTGGCGTGGCATGAAGGCGATCAGCCTGTGGTACTGCTGAGGTGTTATGGAAGCTCCGGTTGCTTTGATAGCGGCCTTCAGCTCATCTGCATTGTTGGGTCTGGTGTCTCTCATCTTCCTCTTGACAATACCCCACAGATTCTCTATGGGGTTTAGGTCAGGCGAGTTTGCTGGACAATCTAGCACAGTGATACCATGATCATTAAACCAGGTATTGGTACTTTTGGCAGTGTGGGCAGGTGCCAAGTCCTGCTGGAAAATGAATTCAGCATCTCCATAAAGCTGGTTAACCGAGGGAAGCATGAAGTGCTTTAGAATTCCCTTGTAGAGGGCTGCTCTAAATTTGGATTTGATAAAACACAGTGGACCAACACCAGCAGTTAACATGGCTCCCAAAATCATCAGACTGTGGAAACTTCACACTGGACCTCATGCAACTTGGATTCTGTGCCTCTACACTCTTCCTCCAGATTCAAGGACCTTGACTTCCAAATGAAATGCAAAATTTTCCACAGTCCATGATGATTTGGGGAGCCATGTGTTGGTCCATTGTGTTTTATCAAGTCCAAAGTCAGCGCAGCCCTCTACTAGGAAATTCTCGAGCCCTCTACCAGGAAATTCTACACTTTAGAATCGATCACAGTCTTCCATTAGATCTCCAGATATTTTCCTAGTCTTCCTCTGTCTCTTCAAATGATATCACCACCATACACCAAATAGATACTATAGTGTAGTATGTTTATTCACAAATATAAAAGGTAACAAAGGTATTGCACTAACATGTATATGTACCCTGACTCGGCACAAATGTATACAGCCTTGTGTTTGAATACACTACTGCTTCTCCGTCCTGGGATCGGCAAGCGCTCCACCAGCAGGAAGTCCAGGCGGATGTGACATCAGATGTAACTGGAATTGACGGCAGCCGTGAAGCTTCCAACTAGTTTTGCAAATTGTGTCTTCTGGAAAGCCTTGTGAAACTAGTCGGAAGCCTTACGGCCATCAAAACTTCTGGTTACATCTGATGTCACGTCCGGCCTGGATTTTCTGGTGGTGGAACACATGCCAGTCTGATAGTTTATCCTCTCACATCACGTTTGATTTATGGACTTTCTTTTTGTAGCTCTTTTATGTTGAAGTTAATTCCCCTTTTTTGGTTTTACTGTGTAGTAGTATTATACTATAGGGAAGGCAGCTTTGTTGTTCATCTTAGGGAAGCAGGTGCCTTTATGTTTTAACTAATCTATTGGTTTTAAATATACTTTAAGACCTCCGGGTCTCAGTGGATCGTGTGGTGTAGAGCGTTTTTGCCACCCCCTTACCATTGCCTAATTATAACTGAGAAATATAGTTCATGGAGGCAAACTCCCAATACTTCATGGGAGAAGAGTTTTTTTTTTTTGTTCGTTTTTTTTTTATTGTTGACCTGCTCAATTATAATATGATGATGAGGAGGAGGGCAGGCCCCACACAGTTGCAATTGTTGTTGTTTTTTTTTTTTTATAATACTTCAACATTTACAGTATATGAGTATTAAAGCATGGGAACGCCATAAACTGTAAATTACGTTATAAACATAAGGGGTTATTTATTTACTTTTTCCTGAGGTTATACTACGTGGTCAATCAAGAAGCAAACGGTGCCTAGTGGAGTTCTTCTTTAACAATCCAAATTATTGTTCTGTGATTTGGATAGCCAGCTGGATCTTAATTGCGTCTCCATTGAATACATACCTCTAGTATTAAACGCCAAAGCATCTTGTTCTGTTGCTGCATTATGAATAGTGTGTGTGAATGCTGATTACAAGGAATTTCTGGTTTGTCTCAGGGGGCCTGTGCACGTATTATAGGCATAATTTCACTACATGAGCGGCGGTAATTTGTTTCGCACGTTCCTGGAGATTTGTGATTTCAAATCCCTGGCCTCCACTGAATTTCAATTGTTTCAAACTTATAAGGCTGTATTTAATAATACTGGGCAAAGGACAATGGCATGCTCAATCCTACAGTATCCACTAGAATGTCAGTTTCCAGGTGTTTAGGGGACCCAGGCCTGTCAAAGTTGATTTTTGATTGGATGGTATAGGTTACTGTGCTTCCCATGCGTTCTAATATTTATTGCACTATAGCACTGAGTACACATGATTATAGAGGGTTGATAACAATATAAATTTGATTAAGAGTTTGAACTGCCAATTTTTATTTCCTGTTGAAATTGCAATGCAAACGCAGACATTAAATGCTGTTTTCAATTGACTGCTATTTTTTACAAGGTGACAACTGCAATTGCAAAAACATATGGTGCACAAAAAGTGGATTCATATCCTTGGTGGCTATTGAGAAATATATTTAAATGAAAGTGGAACTAAATGTTCTCAATCAAAATTTCCGTGTTTAATTACCATGCTGCTTCATTACTAAATAGATAGGAATATATATTATATTTAATTGTTTTAATTTAAATTTTTTTTTTTTTTTTTACATTTCTTCAATTGTTTCCTGGTTTTTGGCCTAGATCATCTCAGGAGTCTTCATGGGCATTTTTTTTTTTTTTCGTAGGTGGACAGGAGGAACTTTCCCAGCTAAGCACGCCCTCCTGCCTGCATGCCTGAGCTAAGGGCAGAGGGAGTTAAGTAAGTACAGTAACTGCTACATTTGCTCTTAGTCAAGATGGCTGTGGCTAGAAATGCTAGGGGTTGTTTTTCAAAGGGATTTTTCAGCAAAATAAAGCATGGAGACATGGATGGATGGATGAATTTTGCTTTCATTATAAAAAATTAATTAAATAGCGTTTGAGGTGCTCAGATGCAGTTAAGTTCTGCTTTAAGTAAATTACTAAAAATATTTAAATATACAATATTCAGAAATGAAAATATTTTAATAAAGTTAAATCAAATCTAAACTCAAAAAAATATATAATATATTGCAGCTCCTTAGATGAGGTGGCTACATTTGTTTCCCTTTTTCAGGCTTATTTTCACTTTATTTTCACCTGGTGATCCTGCCAATGGCACAATTCATGTACTAGGGTGACAACGTTCCCGCACTGGACAACAGTGGCGTGCCGTCCATTGAAGAGCAGGGACGCCATGTGCCCGGCCCCTAATCTGCATGCAGGGCGCCGGACGCATGGATTCCAATCTGGGTTTTTTGCTTCTTTAAACACATGATAAGAGCCTGAGGCTTCAATTGGCTTCAAAAAAGGGTGGACTCAGGGCGCAGAGCACTGCGCCCTGAGCCCACTCAGTTGTGTGACAATAGCAAAATAATATTCGCTATTATCCTCTTGATTCTTCTCCCACACAATCAGGAAACTGGTCCTGAGTCTTAGGCATCGGCCTCCTAAGGTAAGGCCACTGATCCGTCTCCCACGGGGGAGGGGGGCGATGGGGGACTGATCGCCGCCGTCTGTCTCCTGACGGAGGGGGTGGGGCTGGGAGAGACTCATCACTCCTCGTCCATCTCCTGCAGGGGGGCCACTGATCGCTGCCGTCCGTTTCCCGTGGGCACCCCCCACCCCCAAAATATTAAGCACCAGCCACCACTGCTGGACAAGCTGTGTAGTCACCATAGACTACAAACACCTCCCTTTTTCCTTATCTTCATATTTTATGGGGGGGTATAGTTTCATAGCTTTAGCTGAGTTGATGGAATATATCTGAGATAGCTGATAATGTGGTTTGAGATTTCAGTCCACAGAAGTTTCAAGGACACAGGACTCCTGTCTTCGTTCTGATGAGAAAAGAAGACATTGACAGGGGAAGTACTGTAATCTCTGCGGCAAGTCATTTAAACACCAGGAAATGTTACACATGTACGCTCTTAATATGAAAAATATATCTTATGCTAGGTCCACGTTAATGTCCATCAGCCTTAAAGTGGTTGTAAACCTGAAAAATGAACAAAGCATATTCCTATGTAGTGTATACTTGTCTCTATCCAGAGAGAAAAAAAATGACAGGGGAGGGACCTTCAGCACACAGCCTGTGATTGACAGCCTAGGCTTTGTACCTGTGTGCTGTGTGAAGGGGGTGTGTACCTTCCCTCCAATCAGCTCTCAGAGCTTTGCTTACTTAACTCTGCAGATTGTGATTCAGCTCTCCGTCCCCTTTTTTCCTGACAGCTCAGACACTTTTTATAAATTCAGCACTTTGTACAGATGTAGAGAAGACTGCAGATTAACAGGTCCAACTTATGTAGGAGGATTCGTTTCAATGATAGTATATGAACCTGCACAGACCTAACGCAAACTATAGCTGATATATAAAAATATGGACTACACTTCCATTAGATAGACAAGCTGAAATAAACTGTATCAGACAAGTCCAATATAGCACTTCAACAAATAAATAGAATTTACAAAGGGCAGTAGCCTATAGTTTGTTGATGGCAGGTCAATTAAGAGAGGGTTTCTGATTGGATACTACATATTCCTGCACCTTGCACATCATTAATTTTCTGTGCCTTACTTAATCACTCTGGATGTGTTGCTATACGAAACACGTCTTCATTAATGACTATATGTGCCGAAAATAAAATCATATGTATGCATAGCATGCATATAGGAATCATCATTAGCAGAACCCAGCTTGTCACATTTCTTTATCTGCAGCTTGGCTCCGAATGCAACTAGATAGATTCATATTAATCACATCTATTATCATTTTGGATAAGGCCCAAGAAAGAAGCTATCATTTATTTATCACTTATTGCATTATAAATATCTGCGTCGATTACTGGCTTCTGAGTTAATGGCTCCTTCTAGGAAACACACATTTTTCCATAGCTTCTGGGCTTTGTAATTTATAAGGTAGAGATAAGAACACAAATTCAATAATGAGCAGCAGCAGTACTTTACGTTCTTAAAGTAGAACCCCACAAAACATTCCCTGTACCTAAATCTTAGAAAAACTGCAAACCTTTATTGTGAATTAAGCCCACAAGTAAAATCAGTCTGTAAATACAGTAAAGCATGGTTGTTATACTCACTGTGGAACCTAAGGGGTTAATCCTCTGCATTGTGTAAAAAGGCTGTTTGATCCTGACTTCTCTGTTCCTTCCCTTCTTCCACAGTTCCCAATCCATCTCCCGATAGAACTAGGAGCTAGGAGACAAGCTGCACATGCTCAATTTGGTGTATATTGCTAGACAGTTTTTTTTCTTGGGAGAGTGCATGTGATCAGCACAGGGCCAATCAGCATTGTCCAGACAGAGGGTCAGGGGTCTTGCAGCCTCATAGGACAGTCAGAGTAGAATGAAAACTCCTCCTACAAGCTTTAACCAGACACTAAAAAAAGCCGCAAGACTGCTCTAACTGCTGATGAAAAAAGTATTTAGCAGTTTATTGTTACTAAAACTATTCCTTTTCCGGTTCTACTCCTTTATGACCTATGCTGTCAATCTGCATGCTGTATTGGGTAAGGATGGGCACAGAACAAAAATAAAAAGCTCACCCCCAAGGATGCAGTGGTTGCTTTCCTTGTTCAGCTTCTTTTGTAACCAGTGCTGTCAAACTGCATGCAATAATGGGGAAGGATGGTCACAGAACTGAAAGAAATGGTTAACTGGCAAGATACTGTGTTGCATTCCCTGTTCTGCTCACCTATGATTTGTGCAGTTGTTAGAAATTCTGTACATAGCCCCACAGAAAAGGCATTGCACAGTCCACAGTCCACATGGGCTTTGCTACTTAACTGCAGACAAGAAACAAGAACTTTATTCAGTAAAAAGTCCATGGATGCAGCTACAAACTTATAAACACTGCCATCTACTGGTTGAATAATATATCTGTACTAAACACCTATATTGATGTAGTTGTTGCATAAAATACAAATGAACATTGCATTCCAAAAGCTGTCAACCTGCGTTCTTTAATTGAGAAGGGTGGTCACAGAACAGGAAAGCAAAAGCTCACAACCGAAAACACAGTGGGTGCTTTCCCTGTTCTGCTCTTTTATCATGTGTTGTCAATCCACATGCTGTACGGGAAGGGTGGTTATGAACATATAATCTGCTTGGGAAGGGTGGTTATGAACATATAATCTGCTTGGGTGTCATAGGAGTGTAGCTAAAGGGGTGCAAATCTGAAATATGAATACAGGTTATCATTTATTTTACAAACTCTTGTTAATTTTGAGGAAATAATCTTCTGCAAAGAAGACAGTAAGAAAGTGGGGTACAGCAATTGAGTGGGACAATTATGGGGTATTTTTATAGGGGTCTTATTAAGCACCACCACACATAGCAGCAGCCACCAAATCCAGTTTCAATAGGCTCTACCCAGTGGAGTTTTAAGCAGATTAGTTTGTGGTAGGGTTTGTCACTCACAGCTACTGTACGTTCTGAGGTGCAAAATATATTCCCATCATGATTAGAATACGGCTATTACACACACAAAAAAAATGTTTTTAGTATTCTCAACTGTGTAGGGTTCAGTAGAATGAGGAAGAGTTTTGTGCAAAAGAGGTGTTCTTAGGTTTTTCTAGACACCAATGTTTGAGTGCCTACAGCAGCCTTTTCCAACATGTATAACATGGAAGAAACCTTGAAAAAGAACTTTCCATTCTCAGAGAACCCCTGCTAATAAATACATCTACAGTACATTAGCATGATGGTCAGTGAGAAGAATGCTCCTTAAATTTGTGATCTGTGTGTAAGAATCCACCTTCCTCCTTCCAGATAACTAAAAATGATCCTTGGTGTCACTGGATACTTATGTGAGAGGCAGAAATTCAAGGACCCCCTGGCAACCCCAGGAGGAACCCTGGTTGAGAAAGGCTGGTCTACAGGCTCCAATGAAGAAACTCTAGCTTTGGTAACAAGGCTGTACACATGAAACTTCCCCAATATTTTAAAACATTCATGAACCTTCAAGAACCAAGCACAGCATCCACCTTATCTACCTGTCTGCCCACAGCTTTGAATACTTCATCAGGTTCTCTACCGTTAGACCTATAACAAGGTAAAGTAAGGAAGGAAAAAGCTGTGTCAAGTGCATCATGGAAATGAATGTCAAGAGATAGACTGCAGTTGTTTCCAGATAGAACTTAACTTAAAGCAAGATAAATTAGCAACTGGCTGCAATAACCCAATTAAACAGTTATCGTGGAGAAGGAAAAATAACAAGGTTACAGTGTCCTGTATAGCTGCCGTTTTCCCCAGATTCAATTCCTAGTGACAGCTTCCATAGCTACCAGCAATACGGAGAAACAAAATCTTATTACTTTGCAATGCAGAGAAGGACATCAGTAAGTTAGCATCACTGCGGGATGTATCCATAGCTTCTGGATAGTTATATCTCCCATATAAAAACATGACTATCTTCTGTTATACAGCACAGAGGAGACCGTCCTTATGTCATTTTACAGCAGCATAAATGTCACTCCGGCTTTATAAATTTGTTAGGAAAACAAAGACAAATGTGTCTCTGAGGCTTCAGCACAAAGTAATATATAAAGGAAATCAAAATAAAAGACAGCTTGGCAAGAAACATGAAACCAGAAGTTCTTAACCTTTTTGTGGCAGAGATTCAAATGATCTCGGAGAATCAACTTAGTGGCCTGTGGTTCAGTTCCTCATTAATAATTGACTTATTTTTTTTTTTCTTTACTGTCATGTCTATTGTTAAATAGGAAGCAGAGAGAACACTGCAGTCTTAAAAGGTATGCGACAGTCAAATAAGAAAATTTCCCATTTATACTAAATTGAGGACAGAGGCTACCTGCTGAAAGGCTTGGCTTTAACTACAAAATTCATCTCTGGTTGCTGCTAAGCATATTTTATGAATGACCCTGAAAATTTGCCAAAATAAATTCAAAGTAGCATGTTCCACCGTCTCAGCACCATCTACTTGACCTTGTAAAAATGATATAATCTGCTGCTGCCAGGGCACTCTGCCACCATCCATACAGTGCTTGCAGGACCCCAGCCTTTCCTGCCCACTAAAACACAGGAAGAGCAGGAAACTTGTTCACCAACGTTGCATGCCAAGAATAGAAGGTTTATTTTAAATCAGGCAGCAAACATCAGCAGGTATCACTGGTGGGCTTTTGTTGTGCCTGCTGATGCTTGTTGATTGATTTAAAATCAAGCTCCTGTTCCTGGCCCATGGTTTTGAGGACCATTTTTTCTGGATTTTACCATCTTTTCTGAGCCTATTTCAAAGCCTCAGCCTCAGCATCAGAGAAGGTGTTGCATAACATGTGATAAGAGGGTGTCTATCCATAAAACTGGAATTTTTAAACTGGAACAAATTAAGTTCCAGTGAAACGTTAGTCCTAAGAATACAGGTGGAATGTCTGTTTGTGACATAAACCTATACAGCATCAAGGAAATGTCATCGGGCTCCAGCTTAGTGTACCCAATGTTTTCATGCCTGGCATCTTTGAGGTGAAGAACAGACTAGTTTGTGCCCAGTCACTCCTGCGCGGAGTGTGGAAGCATAGATGTATTCTCGTGCCAACTCTAAGTAGGACTAAACCTTGGGAGGAAGAAGCTGACTGTATCAAAGAAATACAGCGAAGAGAAGATGATACATGGAGCAAGAGCCTGATGTGGTTAGTTTATCTTAGTTACATAGTAGGTGAAGTTGAAAAAAGACACAAGCCCATAAAGTCTAACCTATGTGTGTGATTATATGTCAGTATTACATTGTATATCCCTGTATGTTGCGGTCGTCCAGGTGCTTATCTAATAGTTTCTTGAAACTATCAATGCCTGTGGAAGGGAATATCACATCCTTGCTGCTCTTACAGTAAAGAACCCTCTACGTAGTTTAAGGTTAAACCTCTTTTCTTTTAATTTTAAAGAGTGGCCACAAGTCTTGTTAAACTCCCTTCTGCGAAAAAGGTTTTATCCCTATTGTGGGGTCACCAGTATGGTATTTGTATATTGAAATCATATCCCCTCTCAAGTGTCTCTTCTTCAGAGAGAATAAGTTCAGTGCTCGCAACCTTTCCTCATAACTAATATCCTCCAGACCCTTTATTAGCTTCGTTGACCTTCTTTGTACTCGCTCCATTTCCAGTACATCCTTCCTGAGAACTGGTGCCCAGAACTGGACAGCATACTCTAGGTGCGGCTGGACCAGAGTCTTGTAGAGCGGGAGAATTATCGTTTTATCTCCGAAGTTGTTCCCCCTTTTAATGCATGCCAATATTCTGTTTGCTTTGTTAGCAGCAGCTTGGCACTGCATGCCATTGCTGAGCCTATCATCTACTATGACCCCCAGGTCCTTTTCCATCCTAGATTCCCCCAGAGGTTCTCCCCCCATTGTATAGATTGCATTCATATTTTTGCCACCCAAATGCATTTGCCATGTAGTTGCCCACCCCATTAATTTGTTCAGATCTTTTTGCAAGGTTTCCACATCCTGCGGAGAAGTTATTGCCCTGCTTAGCTTAGTATCGTCCGCAAATACAGAGATTGAACTGTTTACCCCATCCTCCAGGTCGTTTATAAACAAATTAAATAGGATTGGTCCCAGCACAGAACCCTGGGGGACCCCACTACCCACCCTTGACCATTCGGCGTATTCCCTATTTATCACCACCCTCTGAACTCACCCTTGTAGCCAGTTTTTAATCCATGTACTCACCCTATGGTCAATGCCAACGGACCTTATTTTGTACAGTAAACGTTTATGGGGAACTGTGTCAAATGCTTTTGCAAAATCCAGATACACCACGTCTACGGGCCTTCCTTTATCTAGATGGCAACTCACCTCCTCATAGAAGGTTAATAGATTGGTTTGGCAAGAACGATTCTTCATGAATCCATGCTGATTACTGCTAATGATACATTTCTCATTACTAAAATCTTGTATATAGTCACTTATCCCCTCCAAGAGTTTACATACTATTGATGTTAGGCTAACTGGTCTGTAATTCCCAGGGATGTATTTTGGGCCTTTTTTAAATATTGGTGCTACATTGGCTTTTTTCCAATCAGCTGGTACCATTCCAGTCAGTAGTACCCTCGGGTGCAAGCCATCTGGTCCCGGTGATTTATTAATGTTAAGTTTCCCAAGTCTAATTTTAATTCTGTCCTCTGTTAACCATGGAGATGTTCCTGTGATGTGTCATGAGAATAAACACTGCAGTTTTGGTTACTGAAGCCCCCCGATTCCCTCGTGAAGACCGAGGAGAAGAATAAATTCAATATCTTCGCCATCTCCCCATCCTTTGTAACCAGATGTCCTTCCTCATTCTTTATGGGGCCAATATGGTCTGTTCTCCCTTTTTTACTGTTTACAATGTGATGTGGATGCCTATATCACTCTCTGGACTCTAGGGGGGAGGCACCCCTATTATCAGAAAAAACACTAGCCTCATATATGCCCATATTTTGGCAAAACAAGTATTTTTCACTAAAATCTACAGCTTTAGGTCCCAGAATAACGTCTGTTTTGTCAACATGTTATAGTTGAGAGGCATGTATCTGGACGTCTTCTCATAAGTTACTCCAGGCTTGTTTCATTGGTAGGTGGCTCTGAGGTATCCCCACCACATTAGAGGTTATATCTCTGATGTATGTATCTTGATTTTTTCTCAAAAGTTACTCCAGGCTTGTTCCACTGATAGTCGACTGCAGAATCCCATTCTAATAAGGAGCTATATCTCTGAAGTATCTCCACCACCTTTAGGGGCTACATCTCTTAGCTGGGGACATCCTAGAGAACCTTGATTCTAGAAAGACCTGACTATGACTAAGCAGATTTGAAATTTCAGTTATCACGATAATATAAAAACTATGATTAGTAAATGGAATATAATCTGTCAGATACTATACAACAATTTTCCAATTACACAGCTGTGATAAATCATTAAGATAATATCAAACCATTTAGACCTCAGCTTATATAATGTATGTTTAGGTCCTGCCCTGTTTTGACAAAACTGCCACAAATTGTGTGACTTGAAAACAGTGGTCCATGCCAAATATGGGAGTGTCTCGATAAAATATAATCATGTGTTGGAGAAATATGAATGCGATTTCATCATGTGAAGCTGAGAATGCTCAAGTCCAGTTCATACTATAATTAAATGACCTATCTGGACAGAAAAAGGCTAGGCTTTGCTCTTGGGACAGTTTGACACCAGTATCAATTTTGTTTGTAAAAGATCAGCCCAGGGGCGTAGATAAGGAGGGGGTCAGGGGTGTTCAAACCCCCCCAGGACCAAAATGAAATGCATGGTGTCCCTGCTCTGCAGCTGCACATGGCACCAGCGACAGGCAGCACTGCAGTCAGTGGCATACAGAGTATATTAATACCATTGCAGCAAGTGTAATAGATCATTAGGCATACCCGCACGCATGTTGTGGTCCACCGCCAGGCCGGTCTATCGGGCTAGGGCTGAAGGCTGACAGATCTATCACCAGGCAGCACAGTGGGAGCCGGCGGGGCGTGTAGTCCTGCACACCATGTATTCCCATTGGCTTGCAGTGCCACTCCCACCTTGGGCTTGGGAGAGGAGCTTTGCCTGGGCCCTGGAGAGCAGAGTGCTTGTAAAGTACTGTGTAGCCGCCGGCCCCCCACATGGATGAACTGCTGCTATCCTGTCCAGGTATGTCCCTCTTTCTCTTCTGGCCTAGTCTCAGAGAGTGTCCTCAGACTTACCACTGCTCAGAGTGCTGTGCTGCTGCTGGCATTCTGCTGTTCATACTAGGTATTCGTGACTCAGTGAGAGGCTGTCTGTGATTCTGTGTGGCAACTGGCAAAGTTAGTAATTGAGGCTGGCTGGGCTAAATTTTGCATTGCTTGTTTTACTGACAGTTGACTGAGGCTAAGCTGAGTTTTCTATTGCTTGTGTTACTGACATTCCAGCTTGGCACTGGCAAGCTTGTTGTTGTGCTCACCGGCTTACTGATTCAGCAGTTGGCACCACAACATGTCTGCCAATGCCAGAGCCAGGCTGGACTTTCTACTTCCCTCAGTGGCATGCCTTGCCCCTGTTTTACCCCTGGTTCACACATATGATGTACAGGAAACGCTGTGACCCCTGTGCGTTTCCCGCACTGCATTGCAATCATACTGTGTTTTTGATCTGCTGCAGGTGTCAATTCAAGGTTAACAACTCCCCAAAAAAAAGGTCACAAATGCAGTGTTTGTCTGAACCAAATCCTATGGTTGGTTTTCAAAAAAAGGTGCTTTCACTTTTTTGGTGCAATGTGGTGCGATTCAGCCCATTCAAAATGGGCTCAAATCACACCACACAGAATTGCATATGAATTGCGCAGGAATTACATGCAAACTATAGTGTGAAACCAGGCTTACTGTGTTGATTGTGGAGCAATCAAGGCCCATTCATTCTGAATGGGCTCAAATCGCACCAGTCATGCATGCACCAATTTTGGAACAGCACTGCAACGGCATGGTCATTTTGTGAATGTGATCTGGTGCAGGCAAACACACTGTGTTTTGCAACCTTTCTTGGGGGTGTCATTAAGATAGCACTGACACCCACTGCAGATTGCAAGGGGTGTGCGATTTGAATGACGTGCATGAAATGTGCGTGGATTAAGGGTTTTTCCACATTGTAGTGTACCTCTGCGTATCTCCTAAGCAGTAGTGTGTTTTTCCTCTGCTAGTGCAGCAAGGCATGCAATGACACACCTTCTCACACCCACTTAGATGTGAACCTATCCTAAAGAATAGTCAGTGTATTCAAGGCTGGTCATTTTTCAGTTGATTGTTTTTTTTTTCCTGTGAATAATTGAAAATGAAGCTAATGTCAACACAGTGATTGTGCTGCCTTCCACAAGATGGTGCCCTTTGTACCTGCCCAGTAAGATTGCCTATTACAAGGCACCATCCTGTGATAGGCAGTGGATTCCCCCTTTTTTTTTTTAAATCTGTAAAATTAAAAAAATCAGTGAGTGCTCTGTCTGACACAACATGGTGCACTTTGCCCCATAATATCCAACCTTACTGGGGAGGTGCAAAGGTCACCATCTCCTTGTAGGTAGGCAGCACATCACTTTGCACCTATTCAGTTTGTACACTAATACTGGACAATAGCCAACAGCATTCATAAAAACTGGAAGAAGGAAAAAACTGAAATCAGGTTTGATTTTCTAAAGGACCTGATAAAAGAAATTAAGGATGTGATTGCTTGACTTTTACTTAGTACCTGCTGCTGACCCCCCCCCCCCCCAGAACAAAAAAAAATATCTACGTCCCTGGCTCTATAAAACCTTATGTGGGCTTCCTGTGATTTATAGTTCATCTTCAATTGGAAATCTGCATGTTGTACTCGTCCGGTGCTGAGGAAGCAAAATATTTTAAATCTCTAACACTACATCAGCACTTTTAATGAACATGTTTTCTCAAAGAAGCTTCTAGCTTGCAGCCTCTCATCAGGTCCTCTACACTGTGGGGATATATTTAGCATATTTATCTTTTTGTTTACAGTGAAGGTTATTACTTTTGACTGCTAGCAATGTTTTCAGTGCTTAATTAAATACCAAAGATAAGTTAAGGATGCGGGTGAATGGAACATTCTATGCTACAGAAGAACTCTGGAAAAAAAAGGCAATTTAAGCAGTTATAATGGCTGCATAAGTCTTGCAAAATGATCTTCGTTTTGTTAGCATACCCAATGGTACACAGTTTTTTAGTGTAAAGTTTAATGCCACAGAAACTTCTAAAGCTGAAATTTCTGTCTCTGTGATCTGTACTTTGTCTTCTGACATCCATCTACTGAACTGACTACTCAAGCACAACCATCGCATAGCATGTCCAAGATGACTTATGTCAGTTGGGCCTAGACAAGTAAAGGTATGCTACTAGATCAGGAAAGGCATCCTTGGCACTCTAGCTGTGATCAAACTACAAATCCAATGAAGAATTACAAGACTCTAACAGCTACAGGCATGATTCCCAGTGGCAGGGGCATGGTGACATTTATACTTTCATCACAGCCGGAGTGCAGAGGTTGCCTACCCATGTACTAGACTTCGCTCTCTATCTGCCTAACCCTTTATAAACTCTCCATATGCTCAAGCCACACTTCATATAAGGCCACCAATTAGTAAGTCTAAGAATTGAGAATTCCTATTAGACCTGGAACTGGGTCAACTCATAGGTTGGTTGCCAAGTCATTTTTTAATAGGACAGCTTCTAAAAAAATGTGTCTGTAATACAGAAGACATTGAGCCATGTCAGTCATAACACGGTGTTCTCTGTAACCAGGTTAAAGAAAACACTAAGATTTTTTTTTCCTGGCCAGGGTTTGGCTTTATCAAGGCGGCCTTTGCAGTATGTCAATATCTTAGACATGCCAGTCTCCATAATATGGTTTCATGGAACCCCAGGGCTCCTCCAGAGATTACTAGGAGTTCCTGAGCACTGAGCAATGACAAATAATATCTTAGCTTTAATGCCTACCAATGAAAGAGGGTAATTACATTTACATTTAAAATAAGGGGCACTTCTACATTCACCAAAAGTGCAAGGAGGTTTTTTTTTCCAATGATCACCAATGTATAGGGGCAATTCTACACTGGCCACCCTTTCACTGACAAGAGAACCAAAAAATTTAAATTTTTACTGTCTATTTCTTTTCTGGACATTATTATTCATTTTCTTAAGTGTTTATTATTAATGTATGGAGCAAAGGATTGTTGTAAAATCATCAGTTCTCAGTGTCAAATATTCTGGGTATGCCACATTATTTATTCTCTTATTTAACACTTTCAGTAGTCTACTGATCACATTTTATCTCAAGCGCAGGTGCTGCCACTCATGCGTCGGCGGTGTGATGACGCGCGACGCGGCCCCGCCCCCACACCGTCTTACTGGGGGACTTGGTTCGCCCTAACATACCGGTCCACTTCTTCCCTTATTATCGTGATGGGCTGTTAGCCTCTCCACAATCGCTCATATGCTGGCTCCCCTGGGCCTCTCTGGCAGATGCTGAAGGAGCACAAGGCATATGTGCAGCACACTCCTTTTCTGAGGTAGGTTTACTTTTACTACCCTATCTGTAGCAGACTACAATTACATAGTCACAACCTTTTTGGTATGTCTGCTATCCTAATGCTTAATCCTTGCACTAGGTGTTTAATTGTTATACTATTCCATACCTCCCATATAATTACACTGGCCCAGCTCTAGTTGGAACGATGCGGTTCAATTAGCTAGAGTCCTCATAGCGAAGCATGCTATCTGCCCTTCCTATGGCCCTGAATCCTGCCGTGCTTTGGAGATAGCTGTCCCTGCTACTCATGAGTGATTTGATCATCTTATTCTCTTCAGATGTGCCTTGTCTGAACTGTTTACAATGTAAGTAATCCATCCCCATGACTGACAATACCTGCTGTGTTAACTTACTGTATATTGTGATTGAGCTGAAACATTATTGATTTCCATTACCTTATACTAATTCTGTATCATTTGCATACTCTCTTTATTGTAGAGAATCTATACCCATCTGAATCTATAACAAAATCTCTGAAGAAGAACTTGTAGTCAGTAACATGTAAGGTGTTATATACTGTATTGACCGACACTAGTCCACTCTGCACCAGGACAGTGACCAGTTCATACAACTGTATCAATCTGGGTATTAGATTTTGTTCTTATGTCCAATGTATTTTTTCTACATGTATATTTTTATCAATTTTCAATAAATTCATACTTTTTATACTTCATGTTGTGGTCTGCCTATCACAGACCCCAAGGGGTTTTCTCCACCGTGCCCTTGACACCAGGTATTTTTGCTAATTGTCCTTATAAATGTCCTGCAAGGGATTCTAGATATTGTGCCGGCAACGTCGGGGCCCTATTATTCTTGGAGGCACTTAACGATAATGCTGATGGTTCTGGTAGCAGAAATGTGTTTATGGAGGATGTTTAGCATTCCACTGGGAGGAGTTCTGCTCTCAGAATACTAATAGTATAACTGGGCCTGCTCTCAGAGTGAAGTGATATAACTGGGCACACAGCCTAATCCTCAGATATGACAGTAGAGACTCCTGTTCTAGTGATGATGGTTGCTGTTTAACTGAAAACATACACTGGTATGATGACCACTGCACTGCCGAAGGCATTCCCTTTCTGAAGATGCTGGTACACTCTGATGTGCTCACTATGGTCCTGCACTGCCAAGAGAGCGAACCTGCACACAGAAATTCCTTATAAGGCCTCTTGACCCTCCTTCTGCCACAAGACTTCCTGCAAGAAATGGAAAGAGAGCAGCGCCATCTAAGCAATGATATAACATTTTATTCTAAGAGTAATGATAAAACTCACAGGATCATAAAAGTGTCAGTGCATGTAGTGTAGTACTGGGTTTCATCCACTCCTGGGGAGGATGGGCTGTGGTGAAGGATGAGGTTGCTGCTGGTTCCAGTGGCACTGATGCCTCCCAAAGCTTCCAGGTACTCGGGTACACTCAGACAGAGCCGCTGGCGTCACTTCCAGGTGGAATGGGCGGTGTGTGAGTTTAGAGCATGCATGTTCCTTCCTCAGACAATGGATTCGGCCATCTTGGAAGAGGTTTAAATAGACAATCCAAGTGACAACCCAGTACATCAATACATGTGCTGACACTTTTTAAGATCCTGTGAGTTTTATCATTACTCTTGGAATAAAATGTCATATCATTGCTGCACTTGGATGGCACTGCTCTCTTTCTTTTCTGCATTTCCACAGAGTCCCTTCTAGTTCTTAAAAGAGCCTGCAGCTGTCAGCATCTCACCCCCAGAGACTTCTTTTATGTACCTTTAGTTTATGAACTTTCATTCCATTTTATGAACCTTCATTTCAGAGACTCTTTTCACTCTGCTAACAGTGCGCTCATGTGTTTTTTGGTTTCACAAGACTTCCTGGGAGTTGCACATAAGGCTTCAATGAATTTTCAGTTTAATCAGGCCATAATACAATGTTAGAAGGTGGTTTCAGTCCTACAAGTCCCATAAGAACGAGCATTACAGCAAAGTGAAAGTCATTGGGCGCAGTAGGTTCTCCTCTCCTGTATACGTGCGTAGCCCAGCTACACAAATGTTACTATTTATGTGTGACTGTAGGTGTACATACATGCAACCATTTAACTGCGCAGTACTTACCAGCATTACCATTTCTATGAATATGCCTTTGTGTGAGAGTATGTGAATAAGTGAATATTTAAATTATATATGTTTATGTATAACTGGGGCAGTGTGTATGTATATATGAGCCTTCAACACATGTGAGTATAAATAATTTTGGTTAAATGTGTGCTTTCAGCAGTTATTTGACTTTGCTCCTCCCTTTTTAGAGTTAAAAAATTAAGAAATGATTGTTTTTTCCTATCTGCTGACCTCTTAGCTGCTACATTGTCTGCGTTTCAACCTAACTATCCCAGTCTCAGCAAAAACTTACCATCAAAGTTCTTAAAAAGCAGGGTTGTTTACTGGCTGGTATGATAGCCCAGTGATAGAGGTCTTTTACTGGCTAATTTAATAAGTCATTATTTAATAGTAGATAACGAGAAAGCAAAAAAATAAGGTTAAATCATGTCAGTCTCCCTATCTATTTAAAGCAGCCTATGGGGTGGCGCAGACAGGGGCAAGGAGCAGACATCATGGCTCTTTCCTGAGTGGCTCTGTCACGAGTGATGCGCAGTTTCACCGACGCAGTTATCAATTCTGATCATGTCTTCTCTGCTCTTTTACAGGTAAATGTCTTCTATCCATCTGTACAGTACATCTCTACTGAACTGACATTGCTGTAACATTTTTGGTAAATGTCTTCTATCTATCTGTACATCTCTACTGAACTGACATTGCTGTAACATTTTTGGTAAATGTCTTCTATCCATCTGTACATCTCTACTGAACTGACATTGCTGTAACATTTTTGGTAAATGTCTTCTATCCATCTGTACATCTCTACTGAACTGACATTGCTGTAACATTTTTGGTAAATGTCTTCTGCTGCCATATCTTTAAACTTCTATATTTAATGCTAGCTCTATAACAACCACACTGCAGTAGCAATATTACTGGTGATTGATTCTCAACCCCATTTGGCTTGAGTGATCAAGAGAGGTAATTAGCTTTACGACCCTAGCCTGTGTCTGTAGCTGGTCTGGTATTGGCCATCTCCTCTCCCATATTGAGGTGTCTCAAATCAGACCCTATAATGACCAACTGAGAAATGCATGCCTGCTCAGTCTCCATATAAATTTAAAGCAGCCTATGGGGTGGCGCAAACGGGCAAGGCGCAAACATCATGGCTCTTTCCTGAGTGGCCTGTCATGAGTGATTCGCAGTTTCACCAACGCAGTTTAACGAAAGCAGGATAACTAAAGCTGGATGAATATACAACAAGAACTCTGTTCCACTCTGCAAGGCGACAAGCAAATCAGCTTTTGACATTTATTTTATATAAAGTCAGTTTCCCACTCTCTATCCACTAACATGCTCCTTATTCTCTTCCTTCTCACATTGGTGTCTTCTATCCTCAAATTATCTTTACACTACCCCTCCTCTCTTCCCTGCAGCATGCATATATCACCCTCACTCCTACCCTCTCTTTACTATGGCACCCATCATCTCCTGCATTTGCTGCACCCACATGATGACATAAGCACCAGGGCCACTAGACACTTGTGCTCATGCACATCCCACTCCCATCTTGCCTTCCTCGCCCTCCTGCTTCTCCTAGTCTCAGGTGACATTTCTCCTAATCCTGGTCCGCCATTTTACAACTGCAAGCCACATATCCAATACCCCTCCCCGTCTGGCAACCACCACAATCCACTCAGTTTAATTTCTATCCCCCTCCTTCCTCAAAGCAGCCCACCAATCTCATGCGCCCTTTGGAATGCCCGCTCCATCTGTGACAAGCTAACATCTGTACATGATCTCTTCATCTCTCATGGCTTTAACATACTCGCCATAACAGAAACCTGGCTTCAAAATTTTGACTCAGCTTCTCCTGCTGCCCTCTCCCATGGTGGTCTCCATTGGACTCACTCCCCCAGACCCAACAGCCAGAAAGGAGGTGGAGTTGGCTTCCTTCTATCCCCACAAGGCACCTTCCAAGTCCTTCCTGTCCCTCCCTCTCTATCCCTCTCTTCTTTCGAGATGCACTGTATTAGTTTGTTTTCTCCAATTTCGCTGAGGATTGCAGCAATTTATCGGCCTCCTGGACCGGTATTGCGCTTTCTTGATGACTTTGCTGCCTGGCTACCCTAATTTCTCTCCTCTGAAATACCCTGACCATTACAACCCTGGCAAACTGACAACACTAGAAATCTCAAGTGACATTTCCGTGCTCTTGAACGACTGTGGCGTAAAACCAAATGCCTACAAGACTTCATCCCATATAAATCTGCCCTTCTAAAATACAATTCCTGCCTCCATGCTGCCAAACAAGCCTACTTTGTCTCTCTTATTAATTCCTTGTCATCCAGTCCCCATCGGCTCTTCTCAACCTTTAACTCTCTACTTCGTCCCCCACCCCCTCTACCCACTAACTCACTCACTGCCCAAGAGATTGCCAATCACTTCAAAGACAAGATTGATGCAATTCGTAAGGACACCTCCACTGTGCGTACATCTTCCCCACCCAACATACCTTGCCTAACAGCACATTCAACACTCTCCTCTTTTGAATTGGCTACTACTGAAGAGGTTATAAAATTTTTTTTCTCAGATGCCCACCTAACCAGTCGTCCCTTGGGTCCTGTTCCCTCACAACTACTACGGTCACCCTCTTCTTCTATCTTATGCTCCCTCACTCACATCTTCAACCTCTCTCTCTCTAGTGGCACCTTCCCCTCCCCTCTAAAACATGCGCAGATCACTCCCATACTTAAAAAGCCCTCACTGGACCCTACCAACCTGAACAACTCTAAACTTCTAGAACGCTTAGTCTACAACCGTCTTAGCTCCTACTTCAGCGAAAATAACCTTCTTGACCCCTTACAGTCTGGCTTTCGCTCGCAGCACTCCACAGAAACTGACTTACTAAAACTCTCTAATGATTTACTAACTGCTAAAACCAACAGCCAGTACTCCATACTCCTACTACTTGACCTCTCTGCGACCTTTGATACTACATTCCCTTGGCCTCCGAGATTCTGCTCTATCCTGGTTCCTGGCTCTGCCTATTTATCACAGCGCTCCTTCAGTGTCACCTACAACTCTGTCTCCTCTTCTCCATCCTTTCTGTGGGGGTCCCCCAAGGCTCTGTTCCTGGACCACTTCTCTTCTCCATCTACACCTCCTCCCTTGGTCACTTGATAACCGCCCACGGCTTCCAATACCACTTATATGCTGATGACACCCAAATCTATTTGTCTACTCCTCACCTCATTCCTTCAGTTTCCTCTCGCATTACTAACTTACTAACTGACATATCAGCATGGATGTCGCACAACTTCCTTAAGCTAAAGCTCTCTAAAACTGAGCTATTAATATTCCCCCCCGCCCGTGCCCCCCTCCATGACTTTTCCATCAAAATCAACAATGCAACCATCAGTCCCTCCCCTCACGCCAGGGTACTAGGCGTAATCCTAGAATGTGACTTGTCATTTCAGCCTCAACTCAATCGTTGTCAAAAGTTTGTAGAATTTACCTCTGTAACATCTCTAAAATTTGCCCCTTTTTAACAAATGAAACCACCAAGCTCCTCATTCACTCCCTTGTTATCTCTCGTCTTGACTATTGCAACTCCCTTCTCATTAGGCCTGCCTCTCCATAGGCTATCCCCTCTTCAGTCTATCATGAATGCTGCTGCCAGACTTATCCACCTTACCAACCGCTCAGTGTCTGCCAACCCTCTCCTCCAATCCCTACACTGGCTCCCAGTCACCCAGCGAATTAAATTCAAATTACTAACCACAACATACAAAGCCACTCACAACTCTGCCCCGAGCTACATCACCAATCTTGTCTCCAAATATCACCCAAATCGTCCTCTCCGCTCTTCTCAAGACCTCCTACTCTCAAGCTCTCTCATCTCCTCCTCTCATGCTTGTCTCCAGGATTTCTCCAGAGCCTCTCCCATCCTCTGGAACTCGCTACCTCCACCTATCCGGCTATCCCCTACTCTTGCTACCTTCGGGCGATCCCTGAAATCGCATCTCTTCAGGAAAACCTATCAGATCTCTAACTAATCTTTTACCACTTCCATCAGCTCATTCCCCACAGTTACAACCTTTTGTACCACCTGCCCCACCCTATTAGATTGTAAGCTCTTCTGAGCAGGGCCCTCTTAATCCTCTTGTATTTTATTGTATTATAACTGTATTGTCTCCCTTTTATATTGTAAAGTGCTGCTTAAACTGTTGGCGCTATATAAATCCTGTATAATAATAATAATAATGCATACAAGTAAGTTTGTCTTTTGTCCTGGTGGAATGGTGTTGTTACTGTGTACATTAGCCTGGAATTAACTTTTAATTAGTGTGTATTTTCAGTAGTCAACCTGTAAACTTCTAAGCAGTATTCCATCTTAGATAGGAGGTATACGTTCACTTTAAGGCACATCTCTCGGTGACAACCTGGACTGCCTGAAAATAAACACTACATTTTTCTGCCCAAAGAACTTTGTGTGAGTGACGATCGCTCAAGGCAGTGTTCCTGAGCTTCAAATCTCTAAAGCACTTCTGTTAGGAAATCCTTACAATTGCCTGAGTGCTATTAAAAGGCATTGGAATTCTCCTTCAGAATGTTATGAATTTATTAAAATACAGCAGCCAGTGACAGGCAATAACGGTCGTGATTTGCCGTCCTCGGTGGCCTTTACTGTAAAATTTTCTACAATTAAGATTAATGAGAGAAGAGAGTCACCCCATCATCAGTCATTCTAGCTGGCCATGGACGTGTTCCTTGTCTATATATTCCATGCACAGGCACAACACAAGCAAACTGTAAAAGATGGATATGGTTTAAGGCTACACGAGTTACCGAACAAGTGGGATGCTTTTTATTGCCAATCTGATGCCTGGTACGGAGCGCTACAAACTCACCGGGGAGATGAGGAAGGAATTTTAAAGAAGCTGTGAGGCAATAAATATGATCCACATTTATTTCAGCCTTTATGCCTGACAATGGGAGGTTATGTAGAAAGCGAGGAAATTAAACCACAGAATACTAATTCCTGGCGGGTTATTAGCTAGCTGCCATGTTTACCAGAGTTTTATATATTTTTTTGGCTCACAATTAGCAAAATGCACAGTAGTACATACAAGATGATCCACACACAATCACTTGAAACACAATATAAATAAATGATATAACAAATCTGTGCATAGGTTAAAGGATAAGTAGTTCCAGAAGTAAATCAGAATAGAAACATAGAAGAATGATTTAAAAAAAAAGACCAAATGGTCTATCGAGTCTGACCCATTTATATACAGTATCTCACAAAAGTGAGTACACCCCTCAAGTTTTTGTAAATATTTTATTATATCTTTTCATGTGACAACACTGAAGAAATGACACTTTGCTACAATGTAAAGTAGTGAGTGTACACCTTGTATAACAGTGTAAATTTGCTGTCCCCTCAAAATAACTCAACACACAGCCATTAATGTCTAAACCGCTGGCAACAAAAGTGAGTACACTCCTAAGTGAAAATGTCCAAATTGGGCCCAATTAGCCATTTTCCCTCCCTGGTGTCATGTGACTCGTTAGTGTTACAAGGTCTCAGATGTGAATGGGGAGCAGGTGTGTTAAATTTGGTGTTAACGCACTCACTCTCTCATACTGGTCAATGGAAGCTCAACATGGCACCTCATGGCAAAGAACTCTCTGAGGATCTGAAAAAAAGAATTGTTGCTCTACATAAAAATGGCCTAGGCTATAAGAAGATTGCCAAGACCCTGAAACTGAGCTGCAGCATGGTGGCCAGGACCATACATCGGTTTAACAGGACAGGTTCCACTCAGAACACGCCTCGCCATGGTCGACCAAAGAGGTTGAGTGGGCGTGCTCAGCGTCATATTCAGAGGTTGTCTTTGGGAAACAGACATATGAGTGCTGCCAGCATTGCTGAAGAGGTTGAAGGGGTGGAGGGTCAGCCTGTCAGTGCTCAGACCATACGCCACACACTGCATCAAATTGGTCTGCATGGCTGTCGTCCCAGAAGGAAGCCTCTTCTAAAAATGATGCACAAGAAAGCCCGCAAACAGTTTGCTGAAGACAAGCAGACTAAGGACATGGATTACTGGAACCATGTCCTGTGGTCTGATGAGACCAAGATAAACTTATTTGGATCAGATAGTGTCAAGCGTGTGTGGCGGCAACCAGGTGAGGAGTACAAAGACAAGTGTGTCTTGCCTACAGTCAAGCATGGTGGTGGGAGTGTCATGGTCTGGGGCTGCAGGAGTACTGCCGGCACTGGGGAGCTACAGTTCATTGAGGGAACCATGAATGCCAACATGTACTGTGACATACTGAAGCAAAGCATGATCCACTCCCTTCGGAGACTGGGCAGTATTACAACATGATAACGACCACAAACACAGGACGACCACTGCCTTGCTAAAGAAGCTGATGGTAAAGGTGATGGACTGGCATGTCTCCAGACCTAAACCCTACTGAGCATCTGTGGGGCATCTTCAAATGGAAGGTGGAGGAGCGCAAGGTCTCTAACATCCCCCAGCTCCGTGATGTCGTCATGGAGGAGTGGAAGAGGACTCCAGTGGCAACCTGTGAAGCTCTGGTGAACTCCATGCCCAAGAGGGTTAATGCAGTTGTGTAAAATAATGGTGGCCACACAAAATATTGACACTTTGTGCCCAATTTGGATATTTTCACTTAGGGGTGTACTCACTTTTGTTGCCAGCGGTAGAGCTGTGCGATTAATCGTTAAGAATCAAAATCCCAAATCTTCCCACTCACGATCTTAACAAAGCATTTTCCCGATTCTGTGCAGAGTTGTTTACTCAAGCCGACAGCTGTCAAAAAGAAAAACAGGCAGTCTGCCAAATTTCTCAACATTCCTCAGCCACTAAGCTAATTATAAGACTACTTTCACACTGGGGCGGGTGGGCGTCGGCTGTAAAGCGGCACTATTTTTAGTGCCACTTTACCGTCGTTTTAGAGGCGCTATTCGGCCACTAATGAGGCGGTTTTAACCCCCGCTAGTGGCGAAAAAGGGTTAAAACAGCCCACAAAGTGCCAAAAAGCCCCGCTGCAGCGGCGGTTTGGCAGCGATGCCCCATTGTTTTCAATGGGCAGGGGCGCTTTAGCAGAGGTGTATACACCGCTCCTACAGCGCTGCAAAGATGCTGCTTGCAGAACTTTTTTTACCGTCCTGCAAGCGCACCGCTCCAATGTGAAAGCCCTCAGGCTTTCACACTGGAGAGACAGGAGAGGCTCTTTACAGGTACTATGCAGGTGCTATTTTTAGTGCAGTAGCACCTGTAAAGCATCTCAGTGTGAAAGTAGCCTAAACATTGTAATTCTAATTCTTTAGATCAAAGGAATGAACTTCGGTCTGTAAATGAGGGAAGTTTAACCATTAAAAAAAGACTAAACCTTTTTCTGACACTTGTTGGTTTCAAGTCAAAATCATTATTTTTTGCTAAAAAATTACTTAGAACCCCCAAACATTATATATATATTTTTTAGCAGAGACCCAAGAGAATAAAATGGCGGTTGTTGCAATATTTTATGTCACAATGTATTTGCACAGCGGTCTTTCAAATGCTATTTTTTGGGGAAAAAAACAAAACAGTAAAGTTAGCTAAATTTTTTTGTATAATGTGAGATGATGTTACGCCCCCCCCCCCCCCCCGAGAATCGTGATCTTTATTCTAAGCAAAAAATTGTGATTCTCATTTTTTCCAGAATCGTGCAGCTCTAGCCAGCTGTTTAGACATTATTGGCTGTGTGTTGAATTATTTTAAGGGGACAGAAAATTTACACTGTTTTACAAGCTGTACACTCACTACTTTACATTGTAGCAAAGTGTAATTTCTTCAGTTTTGTCACATGAAAAGATATAATAGAATATTTACAAAAATAAGGGAGTACTTTTGTAAGATACTATGGGGATTATGTACGAAAGGCAAATCCACTTTGCACTGCAAGTACACTTGGAAGTGCAGTCGCTCTAAATCTAAGGGGTAGATCTGAAATGACTGGAAGCTCTGCTGATTTTTTTCATCCAATCATGTGCAAGCTAAAATGCTGTTTTTTATTTTCCTTGCATGTCCCCCTTGGATCTACAGCGACTTTACTTCCAAGTGCACTTTCAATGCAAAGTGGATTTGCCTTTCGTAAATAACCCCCTTTATGTTGTATTTTTTTCTTTTTTTTTTTTTACTTTTTTTTAAGTACAGATCTATATTTGTCCCAAGCATTAGTTCAGTAATATAATACTTTCTAAGGCCGCGTACACACACGCGGACTTTTTGACCGGACTTGCCCGACAGACTTTCCAGCGGACTTTCGACAGACTTTTGACGGACTTCTGACTGACTTTTTAATGAACGGACTTGCCTACACACAATCACACCAAAGTCTGACGGATTTGTACGTGATGACGTACACCGGACTAAAATAAGGAAGTTGATAGCCAGTAGCCAATAGCTGCCCTAGCGTTGGTTTTTGTCCGTCGGACTAGCATACAGACGAGCAGATTTCTGGGTCCGGCGGAGTTACGACATAAAGATTTGAAGCATGTTCCAAATCTAAAGTCCATCAGATTTGCTACTGGAAAAGTCCGCTGAAGTTCAGTGAAGCCAACACAAGATCAGATTGTCTGTCGGACAAGTCCGGTCGAAAAGTCCAACCGTGTGTACGCTGTATAAGATTAGTTTTGAACTTCCCCCTGCTAGTTTGGGGTCACGTCTTTGGCCATGTTCTTGATCATAGCTTCATATTAAAAATTCTGCCCTCCTGAACCTTAAGTTTCAGTCACTTCTTCCCTTTCCCTTCTTTCCTCCAGACTGTACATATTAAATTCCCGAAGTCTCTCCTGATATATTTTATCCTTCAGAGCTTTCACCGTTTTTTTTCCCCATCTCTGGACTGGTTCTATCAGTGCCGGGACAAGGTCATCCAATACCCAGGGCGAAGATGGAAAACTGTGCCATGGAGATTACTCGTCTGATGGGGAAGTGAAGGGCGGGGCTGGTCTTAGGATTGTGCCGAATGCAGGAGCACACATATGAATCAACAAATTCCCATTCTGGATAAGGGCAAGGGTTCTTAACCAGAAGTATCCATGCCTGTTGAGAACCAAAGGATGAACGTATGGGACTGGATTTCTGAATAAATAAAATACAGCACTCTCTGCTTGAACATTCAAGTAGCACTTGTGTTTGATGGTCGGAGGACATCAGGGCCAGATCACCCTTATTGTGGATTCCTGTACAGGCTTGCACATGGCCTCCACTGTTCTGAGTGCTGCACCTGCTCCACATTTCCAGCAATCTCTGCATTATTTAAACTGGAATTAAAGTGGAGAAATCACCTTGATGTGCCAAATGACACACAAGTAACTTTGTCAGTAACTGGACCTCGATTCCATGTTTAGATTGCACAATAGCAAAAACCTCACTAGTTTTTGTATTGGTGGTTACTTTTTTTATATCAATTAAAGCAGAAATCCACCCAAAAGGGAAGCTCCGATTGTTTGCTCAATGTATAGTGAATTACTCACGCTCTATCACTGTGTATGTAAATAAATAATAATCCAGCTGCTGCTAGCACTCTATAGCTTATCCGCAGCTATTGTGATATATGTATAACATAAAGTGAATAGTGCTCCGCTGCCAATTGAAATGTGCAATATGCTGTGTGTATCTTACAAAGACTATAAAGCAAAATAAATAAGGTAAAAAAAAAAATGTGCAAATCCACAAACTCATAGATCATGCGACTCAAGCTGAAATGGATGGCGCATAAATATCCGCATATAAATAATGTGCAATTTGCAAATCCACAAATAACGCAGGTATACAAAAAAAATGGTTGTGCCTGTACTTACAGATATTTCCAAATACTGTGGTGAATACACAAAAAATAAAATTTAGATTGGCTATTGCAACTAAAATACAGGTAGACCTTTTTTATATATCAATGGTGTATCCCTTCACCGTTTGGCTATGAATGTCCATATACATGTGTATTCTTTCCTTTTTCCAGGTGTCACGTCTGAGCTCTCTAGCCTCTCACCTTAATGCTGCTTTGGATCAGCATGTAGTGATATCTCACAGATGTTAATGCTGTAATATCCGCTTTGCTCTAGGGGTCATCTGTGTTTTCTCCCAGATCACTGCTCTCTATGGTGGATGTAAAGACTCTATGATGCTCCCGGCGGTCCTCTCTCCATGTCATGGGTAATTAGGTATAAATGGAAGACACTCTCATGGTGTGATATCGTTTTAAGCAGTTTATTAAAATCAGACAGCTATTACTCACATTTAAAAACACAAAAATGCACAAAAATCCACGAGTGCTGAACTCGTATCTGTGCATACATCACTTCTAGTATGCCTCCGTTCATGCCCTAGGGGAAGCTCTGCTTGTTTGCACCCTCCACTACCATATTTGGCACTTTTTTTTTGGGGGGGGGGCATGTACCTGGTTTTGACAGGTACCCTCTCCCACTTCCAGTTCAGATCAATGTGGCAAACTGAGACAGAAGTTTGGGCCCCCCTCCTTCCCCCGCAGTCTTCTGGGACTACGGAACCATTCACAAGGTGCAACGCAATTCTCACATGCGCAGTAGGAAACAGGCTGTGAGGCCGCGAGATACAGGCACCTGCATCCAAAGCTGATTGAACAATCGGCTCAGGAGAAGACATCATGGGATACTGGGACAGGTAGGTGTCCTTATATTAAAAGTCAGCAGCTACAATATTTGCAGCTGATAACTTTTATTTTTTTCTATAGGAGCCTGGAGCTCCTCTTTAATATGACAACGTCCGTATGGTTGTCCATATGTAAAATAACAGCAAACTGTTGACATCATATTGGTACCTAACAGGGCTGATTATCATGGTGATTTTGAAAGATTGGGAAAGAGGGTAATGCAGCGTACACACGACCGGACTTTACGGCATACTTGGTTCGGCGGACTGGAGTCCGTCGGACAATTCGATTGTGTGTGGGCTCCAGCGGACTTTTTTTCCCCAAAAGTTCGATGGACCTGGAAATGAAACATGTTTCAAATCTTTTCGACGGACTCGAGTCCGGACGAAAAGTCTGCTCGTCTGTATGCTAGTCCGACGGACAAAAACCGACGCTAGGGCAGCTATTGGCTACTGGCTATCAACTTCCTTGTTTTAGTCCGGTCGTATGTCATCACGTACGAATCCGTCGGACTTTGGTTGATCGTGTGTAGGCAAGTCCGTTCATTCGGAAAGTCCGTCGAAAAGTCTGCAGGACAAAGTCTGCCGTAAAGTCCGCTCGTGTGTATGCGGCATAACAGTGGCTAAGTAGTTCCCTGAAAAATCCAGCTTTAGTTTTTCTATTCCTGTGCCTTCAGACTTATAGTTGCATTACATACCTGCAATTTGCTCCATCTAAGACACTGGTACCTCTGACTGCTAGAATCAAAAGATTTGATCATGTCATCACTGTGCTGCTCACGGTTCTCTTTGCTGTGGAGAAAGGTGTACCTGAGAGCCCACAGTGCAGGGATCTCCCTGCCAATGCTTATCAATTCTGTGGATCTGTACTTTCCCCAAGCTCTCCTGCTACTTTTTGAATATTACCCAACTAGTCACCAAATCACCAGTCACCAAGCGAGCAGCTCTGACATGAGTAAGAAAAAGCCCTGCTCTTCTATGGCCAACTTTCACAGAAGGACAGATTGCAGAACAAGGGATTGTGAGTCGGTAAAGGTAAAAAGATCAACTACAGGGAGACCATAGGCAATACTGGTGACTAGCCCTCAGCTTTCCTTTATTTGGCGCAACTTCTACAGTTAATGTCCTTTTTAGGAACCCTTGGTTAAGGACATAACAAAATAAAAAGGACGGACGTTTTGGAAAGAATTCAAAGTCAGGCAAGTAAATTCATTAACAAGATGGGGGATATCACAGTGAAAGATTAGAAAAACTGAAAATGTTCTGCTTCTACGAAAGACACCCACTACCCAATTAATATGTATAAATATATCCAAGGTCAATAAAATGATTTGGCAAATTAACTTTTTATTCCAAGGACAGCACAAACCACTAGGGGACATCAGTTGAATATAGAAGAATATAGTTTATACATCATTTTACAAAGGGGTTCATTATGGAAAAAGCAATTAACTGTTGAAGGTATGGGTAGTTATAACAAATCCATCACAGAATTTTAACAAGGACTGGACTACTTTCCTACAATAATGATATCCAGAGAAATAAGTATTACATGATAATATGGTAATATTCTGATCCAGAAAATTGATCAGGCTGTCTTTATAGTGTCCGTAAAGAATTCCACTCATGTGGCAGAATAGTTACATAAGGGGGTTTTCTTTTGCTTTCCTCTGGACCAGAATGGGGTTGTGATAGATTTACTGGACATGAAAGCTGTTTCAATGTAATTAAAATATAGCAAGATCTAATAACTAAAGTCTCATAAAAATGTAATGACAGCGTAATTTTGACAGCCATTTTCAATATTATTAAGGGAACGTGTTGACAGGCTTTGTGCTTTGCGTTGATGGTACCAGTTTGAGACACTTCTGAGATCATTTAGAATTCATTGATGAGTAAAATTGCCCTTCAGGTGACTTCCTTCTGACCTTCTGTTACAACCAAGTTTTTCCATTCTCATAGACTTGTATAGGGATGCAAAACCCATCTGTCTTGTACAAAACCTGTCAACATAAGACACATAGGCGTGCACAGGGGGGTGTGCCAGATGTGCCTGGGCACACCCTAATCACTACATGTGGTGCAAATTCCCCTTCCTGCCTGGGCTTTCCCCCATGTTGCCCCTCCCCCCGACCCACAGTGCTGCTGGCTTCCTTCTCCTCCCGGCTGCTGCGGGGGATGTTTCAAGATGTAGAGCGGGGGAAGGGGCTGGTAAATAAGTAATTAACCAGCCTATTCCTTTTCTAAATAAACACAGTGAACGCACTCACTCACTCTGTTCATTCATAACTGAAGCATAGTAAACTATGTTTACTATGCTTCAGTTTGTGAATGAACAGGAAGCCACTCAGCACAGAACACTTATCATTCATTTACTGTCCAGTACAGCTAAGGTTGCAGAGAAATGCATGTGTATTTGAGCTTTGGGGTGCACACCCTAATGCAATAGGCTGCGCAAACCTATGATAAGCCCTATATATGCCACGCACTGTAGGTCCTTGTTCAGGCACTTCATGTTATAGTATGACAACACTATGTCCCTGTCTCCCAATGGTGTTCCTGCATTGTCATCCTATCATGCAAGATTCCAGTGCAGACTACAAATGGCTGTTTTAGCACACGTTACAGAGGCAAGGTCCACTGTTGTCACCACCAGGAAACTCCTATGAGAGTTCCATGCAGTCATCATTGGAGTGCCTGTAGAGAGGAAGTGGCTGCAAATAAGGTACAGGAGATCAGTAGACCTGAGATTCAACAAGGATGAATAAGTTGAAAAAAATTTTATTATGTTATTATAAAAATATGTTTTTTTCGTGGTTTATGATACACATTGTTCTAGCAAAATCTATTCAGTTAGGGTTTATTTCTATTTTAACTACATATATGAAACTTTGTAATATCGCTGGTAAGACTTTCTGTTATGATTTCATTTTTCTGTGTTCCCTGAAATGTTTAAACGTGGCTAAAACAATTGTTAGAGCAAAGATTACTCCACATGCCATACCTGTGCTAAGGATAACAACAGATTATTGGTATTCTGGTTTCTTTGTTCGGTGTGAAGTGCCAGTTCGGCAGTCACTGACATAAGTCACAATTTTACAATTTAAACAATTTTAAGATTACAGAAAAACAGCTTGATCTATAATTTGCTTTCATACTGAGTTTTAGAAGGGAACAGGCAGGACTCTTCACTTTCTAACAACATTTCCTCAATTTACTAAAATAAAAAAATACAGACTTAAACGCTGCTTCAAGGCAGTCGCTTGGCTGAACACAAAATTGCAAAACTGCTCCAGGCAGCGAGTAACATTGATCAGGAAACTAAAAAATGCAATCTGGTAATCACTGCAATTGTACTAAAACCAACAGGTCCGCTCATTTCCCTTTTTATCTGAGTTTACAGTGACCTTCTACATACAAAAAAAATAAAAATATCCTGAAACAGAGCTACCCGAAAAGAAGAGAATACTTACCTTTCCTGCTGCCCACATCACCAGAATGGCACTAGGTTCCAGAGGAATCTTCCATTGGGAAATAAACACTGTAGGGGACATGGGGAAGGACCAGTAAGCACAGACATAGACCAAGCAGATTAACACTCCAGGAAGTGTTGGCTTCCTGTCACAGATCAGCTGCGGAGCTGATCTGTGTCTTACCTTTACTGGTCGGCTGGCACCTGTTGTTCCACTAGCTTGTGTTCAGCTCTGCTGCACTCTGCAGCTATGGGTGTCGCCGGCCTCACCTGTTGCTTAATATATAATTCTTTCCTGCTACTTCCTGCCCAGCCCCTCATGTGCTTCTCTATTTAAATTCCTTTCAGACCACTTTCTGGTTGCTTGAGCAACGCTTGTTTCTGAGCTCCCTGCTTGTAACCTGCTTTAACCTGACCTCTCGTGAACTGATCTCTTGTGTACCGACTCGGCTTGTTCTGATTAAATGGTGTGCAGCCCGCCCTGACCTTGGCTCGCTATCCGGCTCTCCTTTGCTTCATCCATCCTTGTCTGACAGTATCTTCTGGTACTTCCCTAGCGAGCAGAGTGAACCCGGGGGTCATGACCTGGGGTCAGCATGCAGCTAAGCCCAAACCCTCATGAGGGGGTCCCTGGCAGAATACCGGCTGGACCTTAGACTCCATGCCCTGGGGGATCCTGTGTCACCTGCTCGCCTGTGGGCTCACTGTAAAGGAGCCCACGGGCGAGCAGGTGACACTTCCCATGACACTGACCGTGACATTTCCCATCAGATTTCAGCAGGGGAATGGTAGTGTAGTGGTGTAAACCAAGGGAAACTCTCCTTTCTTGTAAGTAGCCCTCTTGAGGATTTAAGCAAGTAAGTGCTCCCAAATAAAGAAGTATTTTCACACTGATTCTGAGCATTGTTAAAACATATCTATTATACAGTACGTGAACTGTTTAACCTGCCTAATGCCGGCCAAAGAAGGATTGAAATTTCCAGATCAGCAAGGACTCTAGGCCTGAGCACCACAGGAGAAGGTCACATGCTCCCTCATACCCAGATGCACTTAGTATTTTGTGGAAGCTAGAGCATGGGGAAGGAGCTTTAAAGAGGTTCTGCCAAAGTGGCAAGAGTCTCCTAATTGTAAAATGGTCCATAACCAACCATATGTGCTAATTTACCCCCAAAAATAGCCAACACAGAGGAAAAAGTTTTGTCTAAGGGATGTGGTTGAGACTGAGCTTTAAAATATATGTATAGCCAAAACTTTTTCTCAGTTTTGGATAAAGTAAAGAATGGTTCAAAACCCTTGTTAGTTCATGCCCATGCTGATGCCCAACTAGATAGATAACCCTTCAATCTCTATCCCAGTAACTGC
Organism: Aquarana catesbeiana; assembly: GCF_042186555.1. Classification (NCBI taxonomy): domain Eukaryota; kingdom Metazoa; phylum Chordata; class Amphibia; order Anura; family Ranidae; genus Aquarana; species Aquarana catesbeiana. Next base: position 70,482,006 of record NC_133327.1, read on the forward strand.
AACAGAAAATGAGAGGAAATAACTAAAAAGCTAAGGGAATCCCCCTCTTTGTCAGCTGTCACCCGATCAGGTATCTTCACTAAAATATTTGCCCTTACCACTCATTCTAGTGACAATTCTGGAATTTTAATTTTCCATCACTTTCTGTCTGTGTGACAATGGCCGGAAAAAGAAAAAAGAGCGCACAAACAAAAAACACATGTATGAAAAAATATAAATAATTCTGTGCATACAAAATAATACAAACTTCGTAGTGCCAAAACTTATCAAAAAAGAATCCTTCAATGTGAAAATGAAAAAATATGAAAAATGTGTTAGACCATAAAAAGTCTATAAACAGATGTGTTAAACCATAAACCATAAAAAGTCCATATGTTAATCTCTGAGTTCCAAAGAAGCATCTGATCTTCAATTGATACATTGTTCCAACATTCTGATATAAGATGTAAAATCACAAACTGCTTACCAGATTTGTAGGATCTCACATGATAGAGATAAAAAGCGCTTGGGCGTCAGCCTTCCGGCAAGCCTACGATCCACCTGTGATGTTCTTACAAGAAGGAATAATCCACCCGCTGCAGACGGACCATCAGAAGGGAAAAACTCACTCCAGAGATCTCTTTCAGATTTAAAGGAATCTAAAAAGTCTCATTTAGTAGAGGACAGAAAAAAGGGCTTCATGGTGTAGTATGCTCCATAAAAGATTTATTTTTAAAAGGATAATCCATCCATAAAAGCACAGCGAAAAAAAGACACATTCAAACCGCCGCGGCTCAAGCCAGCCAGCTGATCAGCGCGATGACGTCACAAGTTATGTTCTACCTGACACATTTCCCCATAGAAGGCATCAACTGGGAACGGAGATCATACCTGGACGTCAGCACACCACGCTTAAATACCTGTCAGGCAGGGTAGACACCAGAAATGAACATTTAGCTAATTCCCATTGGTGTCACCTATTTGATCACATTCAAGTTATCTTCAAACAGTGTAGAAAATATGATTTAATTCATAAAAAAAGTCATTATTTTATTAAAACATGTTAAAAAGTCCCAAAACAATTTAAAAGAAAAAAAATAAGATGAAAAAACGATAAAATATATATATAAAAAATGGGAAAAATACATATATGTATATATATATCAAAATACGCATATATATATATATATATATATATATATATATATATATATATATATATATATATATATAGCTCAAAAAAGTCCAAATGCATGATATTAAACACCATTTGGACACTCCGGACTTGATCATCCTTAGTACTCCCTCTTATAAAAAATGGATATATATAAAAAATCCATATATATACATGTATTATTCCCAATAAATTTGGAACATACAAATTCAGAATATAAAATTCAGACTATAAATTGGTACAAAGGGACATTATAGATTCACCATTATTAAATCTATATAATATTAAAAATTAATTAAAAGATCTACGCTCAAAAAAATAATTAATATTTGGAATTTACAAGAAAAGCACAGAAAGAGTAAAAATGTGTATACAAAAATGTATCCATATATTGGGACTTGAGCTCTTTACCCTTTCTCATAGCGAGGCCCGTTCTTTGTCATCCTCTGCAACTATTTCCTCTATTAACCTAACTATCATACTTATATAATACATAATGTATATAATATATTAATTACTACAATTATGATGACTTCCAGGTGCCTATGGTCCCCACCCTCCTCTCCTTTTGGAGTGCCCAATAACCTGTGACCACTTGTAGGTCCCACGGCCGTGGGTGGCCCCCCTCGGGGTTGAGGTGAGGGCGGCCCCCCAGCAGTCTCCGAGACCATCATTGGGGAAATCAACTTTTCATTCTGTGTGTGTTTGTTTTAATAAGAGGTCTTTGGATAAGCAAGCCCATTTGATGGAGAGGGTAAATATGATACGATTACCATTTTGTTTTTGCTTTTACATATGATAGATGCACAAATGATCATGATTGTACACCATATTTTATACCACTGAAAACTGTCTTTTGATGTATTTTTAGAAAGATAAGAACCCCCTGAGGAAGACCGTAAACATATAGGTCGAAATGCATTGGGGCTTTTTTCCGAACATCGCACAGTATAACCATAATTTAAATATTTTAGGCTGTTACATCAGACAATTTTTTTTTTTCCTAACCCATATGGTATTGTTAACATTTTGTTTTCCCTTTTACAATCCTCTAGTCTCGCATTGTACATATCCAGAGCTCATGTTTTAACTTCTGTGTCAGCATTGTCCAATTGTCTTTTGATAATAAAATTACTTATATATTTTATAAATTCTTGTTGACTCATAATTGCTGCTAAAAAAACCCACGGGGAACATTTCCTTTTTTACAATATAACCAGCATTGGAGGGGTAATAACCTTAAAAGGCACATTTCTCGTCGTGAGACGAGATGGATATATGACCTCCAGTGCTATAGTCCTTTGGGCTTTAACATTAAGTGGGATATAAATTGCTTTATTGACAATAGCTAAATCCCAAACATTGGATACTTTTTTGTATACACATTTTTACTCTTTCTGTGCTTTTCTTGTAAATTCCAAATATTGATTATTTTTTTGAGAATAGATCTTTTAATTAATTTTTAATTTTTAATATTATATAGATTTAATAATGGTGAATCTATAATGTCCCTTTGTTGTACCGATTTATAGCCTGAATTGTATATTCTGAATTTGTATGTTCCGAAGTTGTTGGGAATAATACATGTATATATATGGATTTTTTAATATATATATATCCATTATTTATAAGAGGGAGTACTAAGGATGATCAAGTCTGGAGTGTCCAAATGGTGTTTAATATCATGCATTTGGACTTTTTTGATCTTTATATAATTTATTTTGATCTTTACAAAAAATAACACACACACACACACACACACACACACACATATATATATATATATATATTTTTTTTTATCTTATTTTTTTTTGTTTATATCTTTTTGGGACTTTTTAACATGTTTTAATAAAATAATGAATTTTTTTATGAATTAAATCATATTTTCTATACTGATTGAAGATAACTTAAATGTGATCAAATAGGTGACACTGATGGGAATGAGCTAAATGTTAATTTCCGGTGTCTATCCTGCCTGACAGGTGTTTGAGCGTGGTGTGCTCACATCCAGGTATGATCTCCGTTCCCAGTTGATGCCTTCTATGGGGAAGTTTTTCCCTTCTGATGCTCCGTCTGCAGCGGGTGGATTATTCCTTTTGGTAAGAACATCACAGGTGGATCGTAGGCTTGCCGGCAGGCTGATGCACAAGCGCTTTTGATCTCTATCATGTGAGATCCTACAAATCTGGTAAGCAGTTTGTGATTTTACATCTTATATCAGAATGTTGGAACACTGTATCAATTGAAGGACAGATGTTTCTTTGGAACTCAGAGATTAACATATGGACTTTTTATGGTTTATGGTTTAATATATCTGTTTATAGATTTTTTATGATCTAACACATTTTTCATATTTTTTAATTTTCACATTGAAGGATTCTTTTTTGATAAGTTTTGGCACTACGAAGTTTGTATTATTTTGTATGCACAGAATTATTTATATTTTTTCATATATGTGTTTTTTGTTTGCGCGCTCTTTTTTCTTTTTCCATTTATCCTGAGCTTTTGGTATTTAAGCTATCAGAGCTGCTGCATACAGTCACGTCACTTTGAGTTTTTCTTAGGTTTGCGCAAATATTCTCTCTTTTATACATTGTGTGACAATGGCTACCAGGACAGAGAAAAGGTAAATTCACCTAACCAGGATACAAATAGCAATAAAAAACTCACATAGGTTCTAATTGTTCTGTAACCCATCTAAAAATAAATTTAAAAAATTGGCAATAGATACATTTTAAAGCATGTAGAGGGTTATAGGGTTTCTCTACTGAACGATATCTTTATTCTGGTGTCTTGGCTATTACTTCGCACAATTCTGAGATTTAAACTAAAACATACCATGAACTTATCTGGACCTTGTTCCTTCAAATAACATAGTTTACAGGTGATGTGAACTTGAAGTAGACTCCTCTATTTTCGCCTACACATAATGGAATAAAGAAATAACTAGACACAGGGGCAGTTCTTACCCAATGACCTCTGCTGAAGTGAATAGATTGTTTTGGTGTAGGACACAAGTCGTTTGTCAAAGATGATTAAGCAAAATGGAGAACAATAACCTCCTCAATTATAGCTTCCTTTTGTTCACCGATAGCTTCAATTATAAGGTAAGTGGATTCCAACATTTGCTGGTCTAGTCCAAACAAGATGTTTCAGAAGATCACCTTTTGCACTTTCATATGTCACTAAGAATGTCAATGAGTTGTCAGATTTTAAGTAGCATTTTCCTTAACGTCAAATGGTTCTGTCCTACTTTAAGCTTTTCTAAGTATACTTGTGTTAGGGCAAAGAGCGCAGAACATCAGTGAAAAGAGTTGCTTATTTTATTTATTTTATTTTATTGTATTTTATTTTACCATTTTACCAGGCTCATATAAAAATATCAAAAAGGGTTTGCTTAGACATTGGGTGATAGCTGCAAGATTAGTTATTCCACGCCATTGGCGATCAACACAATCCCCTTCTGTGAATGAATGGGTAGTGGAAATGGATCAAACAGAGAAGATGGAGACCCTCCTGGCATATGAATTGGACATACTTGAAAAATTTTGGCAGATATGGGCCCCCTGGAGGGCCTTCAGGGAATCAACAGGAAACTAAAGGTTTAAGCAGTAACTAGAATAGAACCTAAATATGATCTAATAGGGCTTCAATACAGGATGTATATATGTCAAAGCAAGGGAAAGGGAAAGGAAAGGAATATTTTTTTTTTTTGTTTTGTTTTGTTTGGGTTTGTTTATGTTAGTTTGTATAATGTATTTGTAAGATGTTTTGGTGTTATGACAATACCATTAATGTATGTATATATGTTATTTGTCTAATAATTTTTCAATAAAACTAAGATTGAATGAAGAGAGTTGCTTATTATTTTCAAGGCTGTAAAGCCTGGTACACACTAGTAGTTTTTTTTCTCGATTAACTCAGTGGGGTGAACGAAAAAAAACTGAAGAGCTCAGAAGGGGCCACTGTACTAACAATCCGATGTTAATACAGTGATCTCCCCTGCTGAGCAATTGCGTTCTGACAGGGGGATGGCAGCCCTGCCAGAACACTCCGGTCAGCGCTCCCAGCCATTGGCTGTCTTCTGTCGAACCAGCTACCGTACACCCGGACCGAATGTCGGGCGGTTTCTATTGACCTGACCAATGCTGCCCGATATTCGGCCCACGTGTACTAGGCTTAAGAAGCAGGATTCTGTCATTACTCCTACTATAACTAGTACACATATTCAAAACAATTAAAGTTGGGTCAATGCAAGGTCTTGTTTTTACAATCTACCCACATATTTGGCCAAAACCATTTTTTATATCCATGGCCCAAAGTAGGCAGTGATTTTCTTGACCTCCTATCCACCAACACCAGAGATTTTTTTTTCTTTGGGTAGAGTAGGGAAGGGTTAAAACCTTTGCCAAGTTATTGTCTGCTGTCTGTGTACCATTGGGCAATTTTCCTTCACTTCTTTTCTCCGAGACACAACAGGAAATTGGAGTCCCTCTTAGACAGTTGTCCTCAGAACAGGTTTCCACAATAGAATATTTTCCATTACTTCTTGTTCTGGGGAGAACTCTAAAATGTTGGATTTATCCTCACTTATTTAGTTCATTCATTCTCTTATTCAGTGACAATGGCCAGTACAAATAGAGGTGGATCTCCTTAACATGGACACAGACAGCAACAGAAAGATCAAAGAGGGTCAACGCAGTTAGCACTTCTGCCTTGAGGTCGAACCTGTGTGGGTTTGCTTCCATACTCCAAAGACAAGCTGGTAGGTTAATTGGTTCCTGCCTAAATTTGCCTGAGTATGTGTGCATCTGAGATAGAGACCTTAGATTGTAAGCTCCCTGAAAGCAAGGACAAATGTGAATGAATAGTATACAAAGTGCTCCCTAAATTGATGGTGCCATATACAGTACATACGTATGAAAAATAAACAATCCTTCCACACTCCATTTAAACTTAAAAAAGGTTTTGTCTGGAATTAAACTTTAACCCAATAATGTGGTGTGGTTCTTTGTATTATGTGATCACTGTGATTTGCCCTTACATCGGTCACATCATGAGGAACCCACAAAGCTGGCTCCTGATTAGAGGCCTTGACCAAGAGCTGTCAGTGGAAGCTTGGTCAGTGTGCTGGGAGCGAAATCTCAGCACACAAACCTCATGCCGATGTGGACGCATATGTATGACAGCTGGCCCACCTTTCTTGCTGCGTTACACCATCAGCAAGAGGTTAAGGTAGAAAAAAGCCCTAGACAAGGTGGCAGCTTTCCCCACCCCCATTCCTTTGATTGACATTAATAAGGGTTGCTATAGACATACGGAGAGCCTCCCCTTTTTGCAATGTCTGTATGTTCATGGCCCATCCCAGGAGACATCAACTGTTTACGAACGTATCCTCCCTTGTGAGGCAACAACTGCATGACTTTGACCAATTGTGCTATCCGTCTGGTTTAGTGCACATGTATGAAAGTTGTAGCTGGGCCCCCTTGGCATCCACTGGGCCCTAGGGTTCTGTTAATGTTGCCCTGTAGACTATCCAACTCTAAACAACATGCCAAAACACTGCAAATTCTAGTGTTTGGCTTGGCTACAATAAAAGCAATCATGAAAAGCTTCTTCTTACACTATACCTTTAGCTCTCACATGAGGCTTCTGTCCAGTCTGCTCCATTTAAAACACCCAGCAAAGTACTGTAAAGTTTGCACAACAGTTGCTGATACTTTTCTTCTCACTGTGGTTTGAATACATTTAAACTGAGCTGAGTTTGCAGATTATGTTTCATATTCATAGAGTGTAGTCTGAGCTTTTACACGCCCAGAGGCAATGTGATCATTTTTACATTTAACTTCACACAGCTGGAGCCAAGCGCATCTCCCAGAGCACAACGCACAGCCTGGCTCCTGCGCTCACAACCAAATGACTGCTTTTCATCCTGGAGATGTAAGAGGGAAGAATATAATGACTGCAGACCTGGATATTTAGAGGACAAAACTTCAACTCAGCAGAAGTCTCCCTTCGCATATACTTGAATTTGTTAAACAAACGAGGAGCAGAGCTCTTAAAACTGACATTGCTTTCTTGACAAATTTCATATTGTAAGTCGGGACCATCAAGACAACAAGTTTTTAAAAAAAGCAACTTTTGTCAGTCTTGTTACTCTTTGCAGCCAAAGTGATACTAAAGTATTACCAAAGACAAAACTTGTTTTTGTAGTTTGGGATAGAGTGAAGAGGGATTAGTATGCTTGTCAATTTTTTTTTTGCTGTCTGTGCCCCCATTAGAGAGACTTACCCTCTCTATTTGTCCTGTTTACCATTATTACCGAAAGTAAAAGTAACAGAAAATCTCAAACTTTGGGTTGACGCCAGAAAAGTAATGGAGGGGAAATCTTTCAATGGGTGCCCCAAGGGATTCCCTTCATTTGCAATAATTTCCTCTCACTTCCTGTTTTCCCATTATCACAAAAAGTAAAGTTTAAAAAAATCCTAAATTTTGGGTTGTCTTCAGAACAGTCATCATTAATTCTGATGACAACCAGGGATTCCCTCCTTTAGGAGGGATTTCTCTTCACTTCCTGTTTCAGCAATGGGACAGGAAGTAAAGTGTGATCTCCTAAATGGAACACAGCAGCAAAAAAAAAAAAAAAAAAGGAATTTGAAAAATTTTGGGGAGGCTAAGAGCAATACAAGATAGTTTTTGGGGGTAAACAATACATACTTGAATATATATATATTTTTTAAACCAAAGTTTAGTGCCACATAGAGTTCTGGACATGTGTTTCTATGGCTGGATTCTAATCCATATACTTCCATGCAGTGCCTTTAAAAATGCCCTGTGTATGGAAGCATGCATTAAGGCAAAGTACATCATGCAAAGTACATATGAACATTGCAATATTTGCTGGTCATTAATCAAGGTTTACTAGGCTGACGTATGATTGGTTGGAACTGGCTATTGTACTTTGAACATTGGCTGAGTTCTTTGGATTGTTTCATTGAATAGCCCTATTTATCTGCAGTATGGTGACCCAATTGTTTAAATGTAAATCAGAGACACATTAATATGTCGTGGGGCACTATGGGGTTGATTTACTAAAGGCAAAAAGACTGTGCACTTTGCAAAGTGCAGTTGCACTCTGCAAGTGCACTTGCTCCAGAGCTTAGTAAATGAGCAGAAGCTCTGCTGACGTCCACCATCCTTTTGTTTAAGCAAAAATGCACTTTTTTTTTTTAATTTTCCTTACACGTGATTGGGTACTCTCTGCGAAGTGAAGCCTTACCTCATTTACTAAGCTCCAGAGCAACTGCACTTGCAGAGGGCACAGTATCTTTGCCTTTAGTAAATCAAACCCAATGTGTGGTGCAAACAGTATGCCAATGTGCACTCAAATGCATATTACATCAACCCCTGAGGTTCTCATCATACAGCCTTATCCTGATCAATGCATCAATTTTACCACAATAAATGTGGTAATATATAAATATGGAGATTTCTCTTGGTGCACTCTTGTTCTGCAGTCAATCTTCTATGTTCTTGCATGTATTACTGGTGCTAGCAGTGGTGTATGTAATACAATATTTTTTGCCAGTATATGTTTACATCATTGGATGAAAGGATTGTGGTTGACCTTGAGGTTTAGAGTTAGATTCAAGAGTTAGATTGAGGACTAGGGTTCATTCTAGAGGTGAGATTGAGGTTATGAGTTACATATAGTAGTTGGGTTGAGATCACATGTTAGATGTAGCCTTAGGGTTCAGGTTTAATGTTAGCTTGAAAGGTTGATCTGTGGTTCAGGGTTAGGTTTTGAGTATGTGTTGAAGTTAATTTGTGAGTTTGTGGGTTTGTGAATAGAACCAAGAGTCTTCACATTATAAATTCACTGCAGATAAAGTCACCAACACCGAAGGCAGAATCGTTTGAGGGGACTTTACATAAAATCATTTTTAGTTTTAATATGCTTTACTTACTGTATCTATTGTACATTCATATCATATCCGTACATGTCGAACATGTTGTATTTTTTTAGTTATATGTATCTATTTTACTTTTTTTGCTAGTTTTTAGTTCTGGAATCTGAAGTCTGAAACCGTTAATCATCCAACCTGATATAAGCCACAGGTAGAAAATCAGATAAGTAATCATGCACATTGGTTACAACCATGTAGACTGTGGGGTATTTTGATGGGTGAAGTTAAAAATAGTTTGCAGAAATGCAAGCTCAGAGAGTCTAATGCCGCGTACACACGGTCGGACTTTCCGGCATACTTGGTCCGGCGAACCAGAATCCGCTGCACAATCCGACCGTGTGTAGGCTCCGGCGGACTTTTTTTCCCAAAAGTCTGCCGTACCTAGATTTAAAGCATGCTTTAAATCTTAGTCCGCCGGACTCAGTTTCTGACGGAAAGCCCGTTCATCTGCATGCGTCTGTATGCTGGTCTGACGGACCAGATACGACGCAAGGGCAGAGTACTGCATCTCGCGCTCGCTGCAATAGGAAGAACAAATTTTCCTATTGTGGCGAGTGCGGGGCATCCCAGGCCCTTAGGTCTCGTATGGATCTTAAGGGGAACCCCCTACGCCTAAAAATCGGCGTGGGGTCCCCCCCAAAATCCATACCAGACCCCGATCCGAGCACGCAGCCCGGCCGGTCAGGAAAGGGGGTGGGGACAAGCGAGCGCTCCCCCCGAACCGTACCAGGCCGCATGCCCTCAACATGTGGGATGGGGGCTTTCGGAGAGGGGGGGCGCCCTGCGGGGCCCCCCACCCCAAAGCACCTTGTCCCCATGTTGATGAGGACAAGGGCCTCTTCCCGACAACCCTGGCCATTGGTTGTCGGGGTCTGCGGGCGGAGGGCTTATCGGAATCCGGGAGCCCCCTATAATAAGAGGGCCCCCAGACCCCTGCCCCCCACCCTATGTGAATGAGTATGGGGTGCATGGTACCCCTACCCATTCACCTAGGGAAAAAGTGTCAATAATAAAACACACTACACAGGTTTTTGAATTAATTTATTAGACAGCTTCGGGGGGTCTTCTTCCGGCTTCAGGGGTCCCTCCGATTCCTCTTCTCCCGGCATCGGGTTTGTTCTTCTCCGCGCTCTCTCTCCTGGTCTCCCGGTGTTCCAGTTCTTCGGCCGGCTCCTCCGCTGTCTTGATGCCGCTCTCTTGCCAGCGGAGGTCCGGACTTCTGACTTCTTGTCTTCTTCCCTCTTCTCTTCTCCAGATGTTGACCCGACGGTCTCTCCGGCTGGACTGGTCTCTGAGCGCTCCGATGTGACTTATATAGGCGGAGACCCCGCCCCCTTATGCCGTCACAGTCCCCGGGCATGCTGGGACTGTGACGTTTTAGGGGCCGTGGTCACCGGGTGATGTCCAGCCTGAGAGACCGTCGTGTTAACATCTGGAGAAGAGAAGAGGGAAGAAGACAAGAAGACAAGCAGCCAGAAGTCCGGACCTCCGCTGGCAAGTGAGCGGCATGAAGATAGTGGAGGAGCCGGCCGAAGAACTGGAACACCGGGAGAAGAGGACAGAGAGAGCGGAGAAGAACAAACCGGACGCCGAGAATAGAGGAACCGGAGGGACCCCCGAAGCAGGAAGAAGACCCCGGAGCTGTCTAATAAATTACTTCAAAAACCTGTGTAGTGTGTTTTATTATTGACATTTTTTCCCTAGGTGAATGAGTAGGGGTACCATGTACCCCATACTCATTCACATAGGGTGGGGGGGCCGGGATCTGGGGGCCCTTTTATCATAGGGGGCTCCCGGATTCAGATAAGCCCCCCGCCCGCAGACCCCCAACAACCAACGGCCAGGGTTGTCGGGAAGAGGCCCTTGTCCTCATCAACATGGGGACAAGGTGCTTTAGGGTGGGGGGCCCTGCAGGGCGCCCCCCCTCCCAAAGCACCCACCCGCCCATGTTGAGGGCATGCGGCCTGGTACGCTTCAGGAGGGGGGGGGGCGCTCGCTCGTCCCCACCCCCTTTCCTAACCGGCCTGGCTGCATGCTCGGAACGGGGTCTGGTATGGATTTTGGGGGGGACCCCACGCCGGTTTTTCAGCGTAGGGGGTTCCCCTTAAGATCCATGCCAGACCTAAGGGCCTGGTATGTCCCACAACGGGGCTTGCAAGGTGTCAATCTCGCCGATGAAAGCGGCGAAATTGACTTCCTTTTCCAATCCCGTCGTACCAGAGTCACGTTCAAAATGAATGGACTTGTCCGTGTGTGGGCAAGTCCGTTCATTCTGAAAGTCCGCCGTAACTCCGGCGAAAGTCCGTCGGAAAGACGGGCGGACCTAGCCTGCCGGAAAGTCCGGTCGTGTGTAGGCAAGTCCGTCCGTTAAAAAGTCCGGCGGTAGTCCGGCGGAAAGACCGTCGGACCAAGTCTGCTGAAAAGTCCGCTCGTCTGTATGCGGCATATGTGTTCCAAGATAGACAGGTAATCGGCAACCAGAGAAATTAGGGTATGACCAGCCCAAACTATTTTTGGATAGAGTGTAGAAGCACTAGAACCTCTGCTTTTACAGCGATCTCAGGATCTATTAGAAACATTTCCCTCACTCCCTGTCCTGGTTATCTGGTGGTGACAGAAAGGGTAAATCTCTAACATCAGCACAGACAAATATAAAAACTCTTCTTTCTGGTGCCAACATGGCAGCATACATGTGGTAGTATGCTGCCATGGATTGGTTCAAGGAAAGGAAAAATATGGTAAGTATTTGATATAATTTTCCACTTTCCTAGCACCAATCCATGGCAGCATACTACCACATGTATGCTACCAAGGATTGGCACCAGGAAGGGGAAATTATGGTAAGTATTTGATTGCAATTTTCAGTTTTCCTGTCACCAACATGGCAGCATACTACCACATGTATACTGCCATGGATTGGTACTAGGAAAGGAAATTTATGATAAGTATTTGACACATTTTTCAGTTTTTCAGTAGGGAAAGGCAAGAACCCTTATAGGCTTTTTATTGCTGTCTATGTCCCAGTTATAGATTTTCCTCACCTCCAATTTGGACTGCTGTGGCTAGGACAGAAGTGAAAAAGAAACTCTCTCATTGAGCATCAGATAGCAGTAAAAACAGAACTGAGGTTCTAACCCTTCCCCACTCTATACAAAACTCAAGCCAAAGGTTTGGGCTAGACATATTTCTTAATACAGCAGAGAGATCCGTAATCAGGGACATCCGGCAAAAAAACAAATAACAAAGCTTCAGCAGGCTACGCACCTTGTTCTTTTATGTATGATTAGAGTGCTCCTTTAATTTTTTCCAGTTCTTATGGAGCACTTTGATTTTGGAGGACATACCAATCACTATAGAAGCCCATGCAGCTGCTGCAGGGCCTAGAGTGGAAGTGGACCCTATTAGGATGGCTGTTGCGGCAGTTTAGGGCCTGTTTACAACAGGCGAGTTTGGATGCATTCAGAAACACATTCCAAATGCATAGACTGCATTCTTTTGTGAATGGACCCTTAAGCCCTGATTACATGTGTAGATGTCCCCCTGCGTGGAGATGCTGCCAATCAGCTCTCCTCGCCTCACACTCTGTCAGTGTGAGGCGAGGAGTGCCGATTACCAGCATCTCCTTGTTTACATATGACCAGCTGTGATTGGACAAAGCTGATCATATGGTTAAAGAGCCGCGGTCGTGCCATGCCCTAGCAACAGGGAGCGCAAGAGCGGCTGTTCTGGGACATCGTCATATGCCGTGACCCAGAACAAGAGCCGTACCGCCCGCCGTCATTTGACAGTGGAAGGGCGGAAACTAGTTAAAGAGGTCTGTTTTTCAACGTTTTCAACGTTTCTGCAATAGCGGTTTTTGTGTTTTTCAGCATTAGCGTATTTTAACGTTTTTTTTATTTTTCCAATGCATCAGAAACAATAAAAACAATAAAAAACGTTGGTGAGCCGCGTTTTTGAGCATTTATCAGCATTTTTGGTTGTTTTTAGGTGTTTTTTGACGTTAGTGTGTTTTTACAGCTGAAAAACTTAAAACTTAAAACTCCTCTTAGAACCCACTAGTTGATAACAGCCTATGTGTGCATGGACACATAGGATAACATGCTGGAGAGTTTATTGACTGTAGGAAAAAACGTCTGAAGCCAAAAACAGCAGCATCCAAAAATGTCCATGTGCATGAGGCCTAAGTATACACTTGTGTCAATGCAATTGTTTCATCTGCATTTTTAAAACCTTACAAATGCCTGTTAACGCTCTGTCTCAATTAGGACTCATTCACACTATCGATTGAATGAGCTTTTACTGCTTCCAACTGCTACCCCCTTTAGCTGCAAAAGCAGCAGCCTGGGGTGTACATATGCCATGGCTGCAATGCTTTGTACGCGGTTGCAGCACACTAGTGCGAGATCAAGGGGTTAAAGCAGGAGGTGAGAAGGAGATAAAATTCCTTCTCATCACCTGCAAATGCTCTCTGAAGAGCAATTTGAACACTCATCAGAGAGAAGACAAAGAGAGATTTGTTCCCCTGAGATACAGACTTTAAAGGCACTTGTATTCATATAATAATCAAAATAAAGTAGATAACTCATTTATTACACATAATTAAAATAGGTTACTCTGAGTCTATAAGATCACAAACAACTGATGGTATATCAACTGTAACATAGTAATGATAAAGAGAGATATCTTTCATCCGACGCGTTTCAAAGCCTGTAAAAACATCTCCTTCTTCAGAGGTGTAGAAGACATCAAATCTAGTCATTTCAGTCGTGTGTCTGCAGACACTACATGTGAATCTAAAAACATGAACATGCAACACTGCCACAGAGAACGGCTGCTCGTTTCATCCCCATCAGGTGTCTTAGTAAGTCCAATTGTGGATACAAGTAACACAAAAATATACACGTAGGTCCGGGGAGCATCAAGAGATTCCCCTATATATGGGAAGTTCAGAGCCACTGAGGCCTATAGATGGAATCCCAGATCAAATTGGTATTTCCATTAGGTCATGGCTTCTTACAAACAGGCAGCACTCTCTCAGATATGGATGGATGAAGCGAGCAGCCGTTCTCTGTGGCAGTGTTGCATGTTCTTGTTTTTAATTTACATGGAGTGTCTGCAGACACACCTCCGTCCTAGCCTCAAATCACACACAGAGTGGTACAGGTTTTGCTCAAGAATATCCCTGTATTTAGCACCATCCATCTTTCCCTCAACTCTGACCAGTTTCCTAGTCCCGACTGCTGAAAAACATCCCCACAGCATGATGCTGCCACCACCATGTTTTACTGTGGGGATGGTGTTCTTTGGGTGATGTGATGTGTTGGGTTTGCGCCAGACATAGCGTTTTCTTTGATGGCCAAAACATTTTAGACTCATCAGACCAGAGCACCTTCCTCCATACATTTTGGGAGTCTCCCACATGCCTTTTCACAAACTCAAAACGTGCCATTTTGGCTTTTTGCTGAAAGTAATGGCTTTCTACTGGCTACTCTGCCATAAAGCCCAACTCTATGGAGCGTACGGCTTATTGTCGTCCTGTATCTAGATACTCCAGTCTCTGCTGTGGAACTCTGCAGCTCCTCCAGGGTTACCTTAGGTCTCCATGCTTCCTCTCTGATTAATGCCCTCCTTGCCCAGTCTGTGTGTTTTGGTGTGCGGCTGACTCTTGGCAGGTTTGCTGTTGTGCCATGTTCTTTCCATTTGGTTATGATAGATTTGATGGTGCTCCCAGGAATCATCAATAAAATGGATATTTTTTTATAACCTAACCCTGACTTGTACTTCTCAACAACATTGTCCCTTACTTGTTTGGAGAGTTCCTTGGTCTTCATGGCAGTGTTTGGTTAGTGGTGCCTCTTGCTTAAGTGTTGCAGCCTCTGGGGCCTTTCAAAATGGTGTGTATATGTCATGACAGGTCATGTGACACTTAGATTGCACACAGATGGACATCATTTCACTAATTATGTGACTTCTGAAGGTAATTGGTTGCACCAGAGCTTTTTATGGGCTTCATAACAAAGGGGGTGAATACAAACGCACATGCCAATTATCTGTTTTTTTTACTTCTATGAAAAAAATAGTTTTATGTATATATTTTTCTAAATTTACTTCACCAACTTAGACTATTGTGTTCTGATCCATCACATATAATTCAGATTAAAAAATCATAACAAAGGGGGTGAATACATACGCACATGCCAATTATCTGTTTTTTTTACGTCTGAAAAAATAGTTTTATGTATATATTTTTCTAAATTTACTTCACCAACTTAGACTATTGTGTTCTGATCCATCACATATAATTCAGATTTAAAAAACATTGAACTTAAGGCTGTAATGTAACAAAATAGGTAAAAAGCCAAGGGGGGTGAATACTTTTGCAAGGCACTGTATGTCAATAATGCATCTAATAAGTGTTAATGGACATCCATTGTATTTAAAATTTCAAAGCACATCTAAACAAGCCCTTATATTATTGCTACATAACTTTTTTTTTTCTTTTTACTGACTACTCCACCACTTCTTTCAGCACTTTTGTGCAGTGGCTGTTGAAGGGGGTGGGAGGGTGTAGCATTTTCATTGAGGGTATGGGATATGACATGCTGAAAAAGACCGGTGGATCGAAAATTTGCTACGGGGTCCCATGATCTGTAGTTCTGCCTCTGCTAGTGGCCCTTTAATAGGCACAGCTATCTGCAAGCTACCTATGCCGCTGAAGGGTTCATGCATTTGAAATAGCTCGGGGGAATTTTTCAAACCATTTGTAAAAGAAATGAAAGCACTTGGACTTGTGGTTTATCTCTGTCAGGGAATAAAAGGAACATCCCAGGGGATCCGCTACACACAAAAGACATCATTGTGCCTCTGCTGGACCGTGCTCCGCTCAGATCAGCAGGCTCTGCGCACGGCGTGTACCGCTATTCTATACGGTTTCTTATCTCTGCAATTTAAAGCAGAATTTTGAAATGGCAAGCTTTTTCCGTGCATGGAAATCACTTCCATGATCTCCTTGTTCTTTTCACATTCTGGTCTATAAAATGTATCTGAAAGCGTTACAGCTCAGAGACATGATATACCCATTCTGTGAGCTGCTTCCCTATAGAAACGAATATTTATGAAGAATGGATCAAACTCAAGCCTTAGGAGCTAACTAGATTCACAGTTTTGGTGAATATATGTCACAGCAAGAACAACAAAAAAGGATGCAGTGTTTGAAATAAAGTAGAATATCTGGAATGGAAATCTAAAGTTGCACTTCCTTCTCTAACTTAAAATAAAATGTTAAAATAGACTTTGCATGTTCATGCAGGATCCACTTACTTTACCACCCAACACATGGAAACACCAAGAGAGGGCTATAAAAAAAAAATACTTACAACACCCTCCAACTTCTGACCACCAGCTCTAGGCGAAGGTGACCTCACTGGGTTTCATAGAAGGATTCTGAGAAAGTGAGGATCTCACATCTCAAGGTACTCCAGCACTGAATAGGAGACCATTTCTACAAGATTTTGTGATCCTTGTCTATCCCAAGATCCTACCGTGAAGCTCAGTGACACCACCCTTGCCTACAAGAAGCGGCTGGACATTATAGTGTAAGATAATAATTACATTTTTTTTCCAATGTTTTATTTGCTCATTGCTTTCACTTAGTTAGGCTACAAGATAAGCGGATCTTACATGATCAAGTTCTTCTTTAAAATAGAACTCCAGGCAGATATACTGTAGAATATACAAATGTACACAGATCCCCATGAAATGCTTTTTTTAAAAGCAGGACTTAACTCAAAAACTGATTTCCTGTTGGTTTGCTCCCACCCTTCAGACTGTAACTGACTGAGATACGGGCTTTTTTTTTGTAGGGGGGGGGGGGGGGGAGGCCAGTACCAATTCCCACATCCACAATCTTTACCTAAGTGAGGATGACACCCTTGTCCCACCCTGCCCCTGCCCCTCCAGCAGCCTACTGGGAAACATCACATGGTCCAGGAGGCTGCAAGAACACTTACAAAGTGCTGCATGAGCTTGCATCCAAGATGGCAGCACCGGAGACCCACAGTGGTAAAAAGAACTGGCTGCGGGAGAACAGCACAAGACCCCAGGCACTGGTAAGTACCTGATTTTTTACAGTGTTTATAGCTGCTCACTTTAGAACTTTTGCCTTGCAGCACTAGGGTTGTTGATTTGAATCCCAACCACAGCACTACCTGCCTTGAGTTTGCATGTTCTCCCGATACCTGCCTGGATTTCCCCCGGGTACTCCGGTTTCCTGCCACACTTCAATGACATGATGGTAGGTTAATTGGCTCCTGTCTAAATTGGCCCTAGTATGTGTAGGTATGGATGTTAGTTAGGGACCTTAGATTGTAAGCTCCTTGAGGGCTATGATGTCAATGTATAATAAATATGTAAAGCACTACGTAAATTGACGGCCCTATATAAGTACCTGTAATAAATAAACACAACACAAGGAGGGCAAGTGCCTGAATTTGACCTGGTATCAGCATCTGGGAGCCAATGTACAGCAGAGCTCAGTCTGGGAGAGATAAGGGCAGCATAAAGAGCCAATCAGCCTTGCTGCAAGGAGCTTTATGATAGGGGAAGAAAGATCAGTTACATAATTGCCACAAAGAAAAAATGCCAGACAAGGCTATGCTGTGTGGCACAGCTGTGTACATCTCCAGACCTGATGGACAGACATACAAATACTTTTGCAGGTACAATAGCTCCAGTATATGTATTTCATCTGCATAGTTAGCTGTTTGCCTGAAATTCAGCTTTAAGATGAATATAGAAAATAATTTGTAAAACTTCCCATAAATTCAGACTAATGGTAAATTGACAGAGTTTGGTAATTTAAAGATAACTTATTACAATTTTAACTTACTGAAATAACTGAAAATCTTTTTAAAAATATTTTTTCTTTTCATTTTTTGTAGTATTTTATATCAGCGGTCCACATGCCTCCCTTTAGAAACCCCTGGAACATGGGAGAGTCAAAATGACTTCATTCAATTTAATTAAAAGAATCATACTCCTTCCTGGATAATTAATAAAGTCAAATGCAGCCGTAGAGCCGGAGTGATCAGTACATTTACTCCTCTAATTGACAATTTCTTTTTCCTCAAATACATTGCAGGTAAAAGAACGAGGACAGCCTGATTTCCTCCATGGTCAGAAAAGGTTATCCTGGTGTTCTGCGCTACTAACTTCCTGAGAAGGCATTTAATTAGATGTGACCCACATAAACAAGGAATTATCGAAATCAGCATTCTTCTAGCTCACATGATAAAGTGCTGTCTAATGTCCAGACTCTGATACTCAGCTATTGTTCTCATGGCAAAGTGTTATAAATGAGCGTATATATCATTTAAAGGATCCATCCGCTCCGAGCTGAAAATGCAGACTATAATCGCAGCTGACATCTTATACGCTTTGGTGAGTCTCTAAAGAAGATTTTTCTGCCTCTACCCAGCAATGTGGGAAGAACCTTCCCAGTCAATTAACACCTTTACCAGTATTATTATATTGGCCAAATATGGTGGTCACTTTCACTGTCCCCTGCATTCTTGGACCAAAAATTAAATGCAATAAACAGAAAAATATTTATCGTTTTTTAATTGCTGTATTTGTCCCTGCTGGGTAGATTTCTCCTCACTTACTGTGTGGTTGCGGGGACAGGAAGCAGGGTACATCAAGCAGTATTAAAAAATAGGATAGACGTCTAACCCTTTGCGTTGCTATGGCTATTTTAGTGATTTTTATAGCATAAATATATGGAATGATGCATTTTGGTTATTGTGTATTGTTTTTAGAAGCTAGGTATCCCCTATTCATATGCTAATTAACTTGCTTGACTGGTTAATGGAGCTCATGCATCAGGAATTGATGTTGGCAGGAAAGAGGGGAAGGGAACAAAGGACTTGAACTCAACCATGTGCTGAAGACACAGAGAAGTAGCTTTGGAGGACTCTGAGAAGCAAGGAGCAGTCTGGAAGGAAGAGATCTTGGCTAGAAGGAAGATGACTCCATATCAACATAAGATCTAAGAAAGTCTGTGCAAGAAGGGAGCTTTACCTGGGAATGACACTAAATCTACAACCCAAGTTATGTAACTATTAGTGTATTTGCTATTGCATGCATTGTTCCATGCTCATTTGCTATAAAGGATAGATAGTTTGTGCAATTGTATATTGTATGCATATTTTGTGTGTCGTGTATTGTTTTTGTAAAATTGTAGCTAGTTTGTAGGTACAGCATTTTTGTTTAGTAAAGCACATTAATACCGTATATTACAGAGGTTTTTATGCGTCCTTGCTTTATTGTAAAGTAACCTTAGAAAGACAAAAGCAAAACACCCTTCCCTACTCTATCCAATGCTATAAGAGCTTTTGTAGGTGGGGGTTATTTTGCTATGTTTATGAAGACTCTCGTTTTTCCACACCATGGCATAGCTCAGCCATTCCTAGGGTTCCTCTAGAGGTTACTAGGGGTTCCTTGAGCTGTAGTTGATTAATCTTCCATCTGATGATGCCTACATAATTCTGAGGCCAACATTACTTTGCAAAACCAGAAGCATGACACCAACTATCTTTTTATCTGTACGTAAAGGTGGCATTCTGATTACCACTGTAAAGGCTAAATTTTCCCTACTGGCCAACAATGTTGACCCTCTGATAAATTGGTTTTAGTAAAAGTTCCCTGAGAAAAAAAAAAAATATATATATATATATATTTTACGGTTTCCTCTGTAGTAAGGAGATTGAGAAAGGTTGCTGTAGTTATTAGTAGTTATTCACATCCAACTGGACTTCCCCTGTAATGTTGAAGGCATTATAAGGCTTGTCCAAGCCACTTCTTCACATCTAATGGGTATCAGGAAGATACAGGTAGCACAGATGCCTAAATCCTATCCCCATGGAACGTGTCAAGGTAGATATTTTTCTGTGTTTGGTCATCAGATTCCCATTTTGCCTTCTAACCCATGCATTGGACAGCAAGCCTATCTACATTGTCCACAGTAGAGTTTAAGGCAGGGATCCTCAAACTATGGCCCTCCAGCAGTTGCGGAACTACACATCCCATGAGCCATTGTAAAACTCTGACATTTACAGACATGACTAGGCATGATGGGGATTGTAGTTCCTGAACAACTGGAGGGCCATAGTTTGAAGACATGAGAAAAGATGGTCCACAACGCCTTACTTGCTCTTTAAAATCTTAAAAATGTATTGATTCTCCATAAAAGACACAGACAGCAGATGTAAATGCATTTCGGTCTTGTGGGCCTTGTTCACTACATAGTTTAAAGACCACTGGTTTAGGGAATCCAGTGCCCATAAAATCTAAAGAACAAGGGGCCAAAGTAAAATATTACTTTGGAGCTTTTATTTTTTTATAAGTTGATGACAGCATACATGCTGATGGACCTTTGGCTTTTTATGTGTCTGCCTTAAAGTTGAACTCACTGTGCTGTACAAAGCCTATGCAGAGAGTAGAGCTGTGGGAGAAACCGAGCAGGTCCTGTCCCCTACAGGTTACCTACAAAAAACTACAGGAGGGGGCAGAGAAAAGACCAGTCACCCTGCACAAGGAGAGAGAGCAGCAATGACCGGTCTTTATCATAGGAAGCCCCTGCACAGAGGTAAAGTTTCACAATAAATTACTGCACACATCTTTATGAAATACACAAAGCACACCAAGATTCAAGGAAGAATACACACGTATTTAGAGAAAAGTGCTTATCCTGGAGATCTGTTTAAATACATAAAGCTTACAATACCTGTTTCCATGTCAGTGCAAGCCTAACAGCATTTGCTTCCTTCTGCATGGTCAGATGCTCTTTGCCTTGGTGTATGCCAGCTTATATTCATTACACAAGCATGCTTTAGCCAAATTCTCCACCGTGGTACTAAACTTATATGATATTGTGGTACATACTATCATTATTATTTTTATTAGCATTTATATAGTGCCAACATTTTTATGCAAAGCTTTACATATATTGAACATTCACATCAGTCCCTGCCCTCAAGAAGCTTACAATCTAAAGACCCTATCTCACATTCACACATACTAGGGCCAATCTAGACAGAAGCCAATTAACCAGGGTACCTGGAGGCAACCCACACAAGCACAGGGAGAACATGCACACTCCATGCAGATCGTGTCATGTTTGGAATGTTGTGCCCACTGAACTGTGTTCAATTGTTTCATATAGCTATGTTATTGTGGATTTGGTTACGTACAAAGTAGATACACCTGAGGGACTGCAAATGTCACATTCACTGCTTTATTACTATACCCCTAAGTAAAAAAGTTAATCATATTTCTATACTATTAAGTACTACTGTTGTCTATTTCAACAAACACTGTTAGCAAGAATATGTCGGCTGCAATATGCTATGTAAATGAGTCAGAAAATCACAAAACCTCTATAGCCATTCCTGATAATATGCCACAAATTGTTTTAAAGCATAAGTCCACTATCAGTATTGCCATGAATCATAACCAGCACACATTACTGCCCATCATTATAAACATGCTACAAATATTCATCGGAAATACCCCAGCATATAGCAAACATTGTCACACCCATCAGTAGTCATACTGCTAATGACACAATTTCCATCAGTGATGCCAACAGTATTCCAATGACAGAATGCCATTCATGCATATGGTCATCTCTTGTTTCTTATGCTTCCCAAAAACAAGGATAAACGTGATCAAATGAAACTGCCAAAATGCCTATTTTGTGCCACTCCCTGATTTAGTTTCACTTTGGTCTGACTTTTGCTGAATTTGGCAAACTCCAACAGCTATTATTCCACTGTGAAAAGAAAGCTCCCTTAGCCATTCATACTGTGGGTGCGCGTTATGCCCTATGCTGTTTACTTTTTTGACATGACATTTCATTCAACTCTATGCAATGTGCTGCAGCATGTTGCAGCATGCTGATTAAAAAATGTGACCTGTCCTGGTGTTTTCTCAGCGCACACACCGACACAACTGAAGCTATAGGACATAAGGCAAAATAATGTAAATGACCACTTATATAGAGCTAATACGTGCTTATATCAAAAATCAAATAAATCTCATATCAAGTAAAACAAAACAAAATATCTTAAAAGTGTCCATGCTGCTCTATACTGCCCATGCAATAGAATTTCAAGTAATATCCAAAAAAAGTGCTCAGGGCTGTGCATATTTTCTCCAAAACATATATTAATCCATCTGGGAATCCCAGGCGTGATCCTGCACCTCCACACCAGAGAACTCACCAGATTGCCAGGACCACCTCTATAAGGTACACTAAGTTATTATGCGCTTACATTGCCACACGCGATTCCACCTTCCAGGACCTCCCAAGCCAGAATTATCTCCTCTCTTCTACCCAGTATGTCTCTATAAATATTAGAAGTAACCATGGAGGAAAAAAGGAAAGCCTCTACAGTGTAAAACTTTTTATCACTTTTATTAAAACACCAATAAAAACACGAGTAATGCCTACTCACATAATTTAGTGCTTTTCCCTGCACAAAGGTTACAGCAGTACTGTATTCTATAGAATACCTGCTCCACAGGCCACCCATGTGAGTGGTTCTCCTATTCGGACCTGATTTCTGGGTTTCTGGGTGTATATACATCACTTCCGAGAGTACTGTCCGGGATGACATCACTTCCTGCTCATCCCAACGCATTTCATCAATCTGACATTCTCAAGAGGCCCAAACTGCCTTGCCTATGCTTTGGGCAAATCTGCCCAATTGTCGTTAATGTCCACTAAGGCATGAGACGACAGAATGACAGGGGGTAATGCCTAGCCATGTCGGAAAAATTAAAGTTATAGTAACAAAGTAAAACAAGACTAGAGTGGAACACAGGAGAAACCTTTATGGATAATAAATTTAACATTGGACATCTTGTGAGGCATATTGATATTCAATTCATAAACAGTGTACATTGTTTTCCCAAAAAAAAAAAAAAAAATTAAATAAATATATAAATATATAAATATATATATATATATATATATATATATATATATATATATATATATATATACCATACATAAATATACACTATATTGCCAAACACATGCACATGAACTTTGGCATCCCAGTCTTAGTCCGTAGGGTTCAATATTGAGTTGGCCCACCCTTTGCAGTTCTAACAGCTTCAACTCTTCGGGGAAGGCTGTCCACAAGGTTTAGGAGTGTGTCTATGGGAATGTTTGACCATTCTTCCAGAAGCGCATTTGTGAGGTCAGGCACTGATGTGGACGAGAAGGCCTGGCTCACAGTCTCCGCTCTAATTCATACCAAAGGTGTTCTATCGGGTTGAGGTCAGGAATCTGTGCAGGCCAGTCAAGTTCCTCCACCCCAAACTTGTTCATCTATGTCTTTGGACCTTGCTTTGTGCACTGGTCCAAATCATTATGGTGTCAGGTTATTTTTCAGAAGTTGGGCTTGGCTCCTCAGTTCCAGTGAAGGAAACTCTTAAGACATCAGCATACGAAGACATGTTGGACAATTTCATGCTCCCAACTTTGTGGGAACAGTTTGAGGATGGTCCCTACCTGTTCCAACATGACTGCGCACCAGTGCGCAAAGCAAGGTCCATAAAGATATGGATGAGCAAGTTTGGGTTGGGAGAACTTGACTGGCCTGCACAGAGTCCTGACCTCAACCTGATAGAACACCTTTTGGATGAATTAGAGCAGAGACTGCAAGCCAGGCCTTCTTTCCAACATCAGTGCCTGACCTTACAATGTGCTTCTGGAAGAATGGTCAAACATTCCGATTGACATACTCCTAAACCTTGTGGACAGTCTTCCCAGAAGAGTTGAAGCTGTTATAGCTGCAAAGGGTGGGCCAACTCAATATTGAACCCTATGGACTAAGACTGGGATGCCATTAATGTTCATGTGCAAGTCAAGGCAGGTGTCCCAATACTTTTGACAATATAGTGCGTGCGTGCGTGCGTGCGTGCGTGCGTGCGTGCGTGCGTGCGTGCATATATAAATACACACACCATATATAGACTTTAGTTTTAGATAAGCATAGCTGATACAAATTAGAAATAAAAATAGGGTTAACGTATAATAGGGTTAAATAAAAGTTTGAATTAATCCTAGCTGATATAAATGTGAATGATGCCAAAGTAGATTTGTTTTGAAAGTCTTTAGAGTGGTTTCTGGGTGTTTTGCCTGAAGGAAATCATTTCAGTAACTTACATTCCAGTAACCATCCAGCTCTGAATTAAAAAAAATATATATAAAATATAAATCAGACTTTACCCAACAGATGTTTTCCTCTTGCACGTCAGCGCAGCTTGTCCATAGACTATTACATTTCCTTTAAAAGTTACTATGCTTCTGTTGTAGAATCTGTGTCAAAAGAGCATAGGAATGAAATGTTACCATAATACATTGTAAATGAGAACAGATCAATTGCAACAAAGTATATTTTTAGACAAACACATTAAAAATAGCACTTCCAATGTCCATGCTCCTACTATTAGTATTACTTAGGCTGCTTTCACACTGGGGCAGGCGTTGACGGTAAAACGCCGCTAGTTTTAGCGACGCTTTACCGTAGTCTTAGCGGCGCTATTCAGCCACTAGAGGTGTCGCTTTTAACCCCCTGCTAGTGGCCGAATAAAGGGTTAAATGCATCCAAGTAGCGCCGATGCCGAAGCGCTTTGCAGGTGCAGCGGTGCCCATTCATTTCTAAGGGCAGGTGCGGTGGAGGAGCGGTGTATACACCGCTCCTCCACCGCTCCTCCACCGCCCCAAAGATGCTGCTTGCTGGACTTTTTTTAACGTTCTGCCTGCGCATCGCCCCAGTGTGAAAGCACTCAGGCTCTCACACTGGGACTGCAGGGGAGGTGTTTTTCAGGCGCTTTACATGCACTATTTTTAGCCCAAAAGTGCCTGAAAAATGCCTTAGTGTGAAAGGAGTCTTAAAATAGAATTCCAGGCTAGAATTATCTAATCTTAAAACTGCTCCCACCCTCCTTCCAACACTTACTGTATACTAACTATCCTGTTGAACAGACCAAGGAAACTTGCGGCCCCAGGGTAACACCAGGCCATTTGACTTTCCCTGTCCGGCCTGTGATGCCTCCACTGTGAGCATGCCCCTCTGAGCCGGTCAGCCTGCTCAATGAACTCAATGGGCGAGTTTGACAAGCGGTGGCTCAGCTGCCCATTTTTACCATTCTCTGACTGCGCGTCTGAAAGAGACCTATTTCATGAGCAATTGTACCTATTGTTCCTAACACCAAGTGTTTGTTTTCTATATTTTCATGTAATATTAAGCAGAATTAAGTTTGGCCTTCCTTTTTTTTTTCTCAAAAAGGATTTTTATTGACATAAGTTTGGCCTTCCTTAACAGTCCCAGTTTCTCATGTGGCCCCTTGGGAAAATGAATTGTCCACCCTTGCTGTAGAACAAAGATGCACATACCTATTTTCAGGCCAGGCCGCTCCGGTCTGGTCATGTGGGCTCCCCTGTACCATCTAGTAGCAGTTTCAGGGGAGAGGAGGGAGCGCTGACACTGGATGACCCATAGTAATCCTATGGGTGATGTCACCAGTCAGGCATTCCGCATCCGCTCTCTTCTCCTCCCTGTAGCTGGCACTGGCTGACACAGAGGAGATCACATGCACGGACAGGAGCACCCTGAGAATAGGTGAGTATAAGCATCTTTCTTCTGCAGGGTAGTTAGTATAGGTCAGTCAGGGCCGTCTTTAATATTGATTGGACCCCCGGCAAAACTTTTCTTGGGCCCCCCCCCCCATGCAGTTTCACTCTCCACCTGCTCCGAGACATACAATAAATAGCACCTAGACACAAAATCAGTTTACTGAATCAGATCAGGCAGCTATTGCGATTGGTTGTCAGAGGTTACAGTGTATCTTTACCGCTCACTGACTGGTTGCTAGAGGTTACAGCACACATTACGGCTCACTGATTAGTTGCTAGAGGTTACAGCACATGATTTCTGCTTGTTGATTGGTTGCTAGAGATTACTGTGGATATGACCTCAGGGGGGCATGATATACATATCAATGCTGCCGACGGACGCTATTTTCATATGAATGCCTCCGCTTTTTACATATGAATGCTGGTAATTTACATGTAAACACAGGGTCTGCAGGTGAGTCATCTGTACACAACAATAGGGCAAAGCTGGGCAGCATTAGTAGCAGTACTTCACACTGAGATATTGGGACACAGCATGGGACTAAAACCTTGAGGGACGAGGGAATTTAAACCAGGATAGTTGGCAAGTATGAGGCAGCTGCTTTGGGCCCCACAACAATGACAGGGCCCAGGGCAGCTGAACCCTTTTGCCCTGCCTTAAAGACAGCCCTGAGTTCAGTGATGGCGAACCTTGATGAACCTTGACATTGATTCCCATGATGCTCAACTACACTGCATGAGCATCATGGCAAATGTAGTTCCAAAACATCTGGGGTGCCAAGGTTCGCCACTACTGGTATAGATGTTAGGAAGGGGGAGGGAACAGTTTTATTATTAGATAGTTTTAGCCTGGAATTTTACTGTTAGAAATCACAGGACCCTATACAGCCTACCTCCCCCTTCCCCCAGCAGAAAGTGATTGAGAACATAGATTTATCGGTCACTTTTTCTGCAGCCTCAGCTGCATAGATGAATGAATAGGAAGTGCTCTGAAGCTTTCTGCTCATTCACAAGCAATCATAGTAACACAGTTTACTGTGCTTCAGTGATAAATGGACACAGGAGTGATTGGTACCAATTGCTCACTGTGTTCATTCAGGAAAGGAAGGGGCCAATAAATTACATATTTACCAGCCCCTTCCCCCGTTCTCCATCCTGAAACATCCCCCTGTGTTCCCACAGCAGATGCCAGCGGGAGAGGAGGGAAGCCGGCAGCACTGTGGGGGGAAAGGGGCACACAGTGGGGCCTGGACAGCAGATGGAAGAGGCTCATGTGCTAGAACCAATCCCCCTGCAGTACAGCTGAAGGGAGGGAGAGGAAGAGAAGCTGGTAGCACTGCAGGAGGAGAGAGAAGGGGATCAGTGTCTGAAATAATACAGTACAGCCGGCCCTCCTGCTCAGCAGATGCAGGGCCCCCCTTTTGAACCGATGGGGGCAGTACTGGCCATACTGCCTTATCAGTGGCCCTGTTTAAACATGCCCTTAGCCGCGTATGGTTAGAATCAGACATCACGATTGCAACACAATAGGCATTGTTCCCAAAGATTGTCTACCTCAGCTAAAAGTCTTGTAGCAGTTTTGCCATTATCTGAAGGTTCTCCTAAGGGTGTTATCTCCATCCTCAGCAGCTCTTCCCGATGTGGTCACCTGAAATTCATGACACACTATCCTCCCCCTGTCCTCTCAATCTCAATGACACGAGTAGTAGAAGTTCTATAGATAACTATAATGTATAGGATCGTTTTATTGGTTGTTACCTCAGCTGGGGTATGCCCAGAAGGCTGTATTATGTAACTTTGTTTTTTTTTAATGCAAACTCAATAAAAAGAATTTACAAAAAAAAACCAAAAAAACATGAACTTAGCAAGGAGCGGTGGAAGTCTGAAGGTAGATAGAGTTGTAGCCACATTTTCTTGAAGGATGTTAAAGGGTGGCTTCCTAATCAGCAAATGGTACTGTTGTTGTTTGTTGTAACATGTCTGGAATGTATTCATTCAGACTTATACTCTAACGTTACTGAAAGGTCAATTTTTACTACTTATTGAACTTCTAACATGAAGTAATGGTGTTACAAATGTCTGATTAATAAAATCCAGATGACAATTAGGGTAATCCAGTTACTAAACTAAGTGACAGAGGCTGTATATTAAAACTGATACCAGATGTTCAAGTTGTCATCGCTGAAGACTGCATCTGAGTTCAGTGGGTGTATCCTGCAATTAGGGCCCCCAAGGGCCACTTCTGACTCTACGTTTTGGTGAGTGAATTAGTCGCGGTGTCCAGCTTAGGATGCCTTTGGACGTAATCAAGACATTAACATTGGAACAATGCAAAGAGCCATAGAACAGTAATAGTATGTTCTTATTCTACATGTTCTCATGCGCACAGATGTTCGCTCGCACAGAGCTCCTGCAGGACGCATAGATGACGGTCTACCAGGAAAACGTTGTTACACGGTCCCTTGGCTCAAATCTGAGTAAATATATGCACTATACAACAGCTCCGAACGTACAATATAACAGCTCCGAGAGGCTGAGTGAATAGCTTTGGGACATGAATGGAAATTAGGTCACTTCTTCCATGTCTCCATTGCTCCTGGTTTCATATGTTCACTGACTTGAAAGGCTGCTGTTTGTAACGGAATTTGGCAATTGAACATTCCATTTCACAAACAAAATATTTGTATTGCTTTAAAGCAGAACACCAACCAGAGTGGAAATACACATGTAAAATGTTTTACCTGCCAAAATGTTTGCAGATCAGGCTTTGGAGCCATACTGCAAATTAGTGGTGAACAAGAATAAGCATCTTAATTGCCAACTTGCCATGGAAAATTTCAGCGAAAATGGGAGAATTTGCTTTGCTCATGGAGGACAAAGTAAAAGGTTCACTTTTAATAAAGCCTTACCTAGAGGGATATACCTTGCCATAGGTGTGCGCAACCTATTGCATTAGGGTGTGCACCCCAAAGCTCAAATACATATGCATGTGTATATGTACTGATGGTGTCAGTAGGGCAGTGGACAGTGTCAGTAGTTGTATTTTTATTCTTTTAAAATTATTTTATTTTGTAACATTTTTTTTTTGGATGAAATATCAGTGGTCTAAACAGGGGGGAATATGCACCACACAAGGCGATTAGGTTGTGCCCAGGCACACCTGGCACACCCTGTGCGCACGCCTATGTACCTTGCCTACTTCAAAGGGCAAGGCATGGGTTTGGTTTATTGGCAGTAGGTGATCCTATATTTTAAATCTAGCTGAACTATAATTTCAAGTTTTCAGAATAAACACTATATTAACCACTTGCCTACTGGGCACTTATACCCCCTTCCTGCCCAGGCCAATTTTCAGCTTTCAGCGCTCTCACACTTTGAACGACAATTGCGCGGTCATGCAACACTGTACCCATATGACATTTTTATCATTTTTTTTACACAAATAGAGCTTTCTTTTGGTAGTATTTAATCATCGCTGTTTTTTTTATTTTTTGCTAAACAAACAAAAAAAGACTGAAAATTGAAAAAAAAAAACTAAAACATTTTTCATATTTTGATATAAAATTTAGCAAACAGGTAATTTTTCTCCTTCACTGATGGACACTGATTGGCTGAACTGATAGGTTGCACTGATGGGCACTAATGAGGCAGCACTAATAGGTGGTACTGCTGGGCACTGATGAGGTGGCACTGGTGGACACTGATCAGGAGGCACCGATGAGGCTGGTGGCACTGATGGGCACTGATAGGCGGCACCGATGGGCACTGATAGGCAGCACATATAGATGGCACTTATGGGCACTGATAGGCAGAACTGATGGCCACTGATATGCACTGGTAGGTGGCACTGATAGGCATCAGTGACACTGATGATGAGGCAGTGATGGGCACTGATTAGCAGCACTGATGGGCACTGATAAGTGGCACTGGTGGGCACTGATTAGCAGTACTGATGGGGACTGATATATGGCACTGGTGGGCACTGCTTAGCAACACTGGTGAGCACTAAGGAGAACGAGGTCCCTCTAACAGAAGCCGGTTAATGGCTTTCTTCTTTTCTTCATGCTGACAGCATGAAGAAAAAAAAAGCTTATAACCGGCTTCTGTTTACTTCCACGATCAGCTGTCATTGGCGGACAGCTGATCACTTGGTAAAGGGCCCATTGTGCATTTACCTTGATCAGTGATCAGCCGAGTCCCAAGGACTCGGCGATCACAGAGTGTGCCAGCTGCATGCCGCGGGGGCCACGCCTACATTTTAAGTCCCCGCTGTAGCCATCTTTCGGCTATAGAGCGGGCACCACGTGGTTAAAGCAGAACCAAAAGTAAAAAAAACTGCAAACAGGCAGGCTTTTTATTACAGAAGAGACATGCAATGATGGAGGAGCAATTGAGACACCCTTGGTCATCAGCATTGTCAGTCTAGGGGGATGGTGGTGTTAGATGCACTGGCAGATTTAGATGGACTTTACATAACTGACTTACAAATTAAAATTAACTTAAATTAAATTAAGGAAGTTGAAAAACATCAGACCTACTGGTCGGATCACTAGGTGAAAATAAAGGGAAAAAAAATAAAGCTAATGCAGCCACGACATCTAAGAGATAATATACTTCAATATATCACATTTTCGTTTTTGGGTTTAGATACACTTTAAGTGCTGCAAGTATCATCTGATCCAATCTCTATATATTATTGCATTGTAGCTTCTTACCTGAGCTCCTGCAAGCCTCACACACTGTGAACGGCGACGTTAAAAAATGGCTGCCTGTAATCCCGGCTACTCCTGACTGTATTCCTGTCGTTTCTCTGTGAATGATCACTCTTACAAATCCTACTATAAAATTAAAGCACCTTATTACAACATAAATGTAAGCCTTCCTGTAGCAGCTACAGCCTCGGTAACGGTGTGGCAGATTAGCTATCCCCTAAAGAAGTAGAGCTTCTCTTTTTATTATTGCTAATAATTTTCATCAAATACAATGTAATGAATCTTTAATGCTGTATCATCTTCCAGGAACAGTCCTGTTATCCAACCACCTTCTCCTTCGGAAAAAGATGACAGTCCACTGATCTGCATCCTAATAGGGTTTTAGTCTCTACATGAGGACATATATCTACTATTGTAATTATATAAGTTATTCTACAGTATATATTCATGTACACTAAATACTAGCTGTGATCAATTCTTTGCAATCACACCAAGCTGACAGTAATAAAGCTTATCTAAGAACTGCTAGTTGGTGATCACAGTGAAATGACACAGAAATGTGCATAAGGGCTGGTACAGACCATATCATCTGAGCTTCCTTGATCTGCATAGATCAGGGGGTCTCCAAACTATGATCTGAGGGCTACATCCAGCCCTCTACAGGGTTTTTTCCAGCTTGCAGCTCGTGGCATGTCTTCTTGCACAGATTGAGGAGTAAGGTCAACAGAGGCTGCCTGTGGTCTCCGCTTCAACTCCACCAACGCGCATCCAGACTCTGTAAGGAGGAACTCTGATGGAGATGCTAATGTAAGGGACTTTGATGTTACATTAAGTCTGGTGGTGACCCTGATGTAAGGAGGGACTTTGATGTAAGGAGGACTCTGATAGGGACCCTGATATAAGGAGGAAACTCGGATGTAAGGAGGGACTTGGATGGGTTCCCTGACTTAAAGGGGAACTCTAATGGGGACCCTGATGTAAAAGGGGAAAACTAATGGGGACCTTCACATGAGTGATATAAAAAGGATACATGTGTGGCCACACTCTGAATTTCACCTCCTGGGGTATAGGATTGCGATAAATCTCTTGGACCTCTGTTTCTTGAAGTCCGCCTGCCCTCTATCAGTGCCTTTGGTCCCCATGGGTTACACTGTCACAGTTCCCAGGATAGATGTCCCCAGGAGCTTCCTATCCTCAGCATCACCATGTCCAACTTTGTTTGTTTTACATGCACCCTGCATTTACTCCTGAAGAAGTGGACGTTTTTCCACGAAACGTGTTAAGTTCTTGGATGCAGCTCTGTTATAATCATGTGTTATACATTTGGACACCACATTTCAATTTAGGCTATGAATGAATGTATTGCAATCTAGCCATGTGGATATTGTATTTCTGCTACTCATCAGCTCTTCAGTATTATATATGTATTTCGTTGTTATCAGATCTGTTTATAACTGGACTAATAAATTTGTAATCATGTGTATTGATTTTTACTACTTTGATGTCATGTGCTCCATTTAAAGTCCCAGGGGAATGAAAACTTGTAAGATATAAAAAGGACTCTGATAGGGACTCAGATGTAAAGAGGACTCTAACAAGGACCCTGATGTAAGGGGGACTTTTTTCGGGCCAACAAATGTTTTTAACATATACAAGATGGCCCTCATACTGAAAAGTTTAAAAAGCCCTAGCATTGATCAATATAGGTGCAACGCCCACACAGAAATCAACTGATGTGCCCTGTTCACACTATACATGCAGTGGTATGTGATGTGTAAAAATGAGCATGCGCTACATGTCACCACGCCGCAGAACAAAATGTAACTTTGTGGCAGTTTAATAAAGTACAAGAAAAAAATAAAAAATTCCTTATGTTGCAACAGCACACAGCACCATCTGTACACAGTGGACACTATCCCACACATATTTTAGCATGTGGTCGCTGTGAACAAGCCCTTAAAGCAAAACTAACCTCCACAGAATACTCTGCTTTAACAATGTGACCGCTGGATCCCTTGCTGGCTGCTGACTGAGTGGCGGCTAGTGGTATTTTTTTTTTTTGACAGAAAACAATCCACCCATTGAGATCCCCCATCCCCCTATCGGTCGAGTCACATCCACCCCCCCATCTAGGTCACAGGCAGTGCTTCCTCCGGGCAGCGGCTTCACCATGTGTTTCCTCTCCTACTCGGTTTCTCCAGGTCTCCTCCCTACTCCTCCTCGGCGACCAATAGGATCGCTTCTCCTCTCTGCCAATCAGGTGGCGGGTCTGAGCCCCGCTTCCTGATTGGCCGGGAGGAGAATCAGAAAGACAATAGTATTAATTCGCTACTGTTACACAACTGGGTCTTCGCCCCGAGCCCACCCTTTTTTGAAGCCAATTAGAGCCTCATGCTCTAATCACGTGCTTCCAAAAAAAACAAAAAACATTGGAATTTATGCATTCGGTGCCCTGCATGTAGATTGGGTGCCAGGCGCATTGATTAGGGGGATGGCGACCCTGCACCTTGTATGGACAGGCCGCCACTGCTCCCCGGGCTCCCTCTACTTGATTGGCCAGCGGGGTTGACCTGCATATGTATGAAAGTCATTCATCCAAAACATTCAATATATGATTATAAACAGGCAGGTAAGTTTGTTTTATTGTAGAAGAGACATAGCATGCCTCCTCTTCGTTAAAAAGCTGCCGGCTCGAAATTTGTTTGTCAAATGTTATATTGTATTTGCCAATTGTTACCATCTGCTGCTTATTGTTAAGGAAATCTAACACCCAATTACAAAGGATTGGACTTGATCCCAATAATTTGAGTTTAATTATAAGTTCATGAGTAAGATTGAAATAAACGCTGAACCAAAATCAACAAAAATTATTTGGATGTAACTGTTTTTGCCATCCAAGTGGGTCAAAATAAAATGTAAACCCTATTATCAGGACTGTTTGCACTCGTAAGTAGTCCTGCCATAGCCAGAGATCATTCAAAGTCCTCCTAAACTACAGAGGGTCTTGATGCAAAGGACAAGCCTAATGAAGTCAGATGGCAGCGTGCTCATAGTTGTGAAAAAGAGCTCCATGTCTACTAGCTAGATGACGCATTTCAGACTCGACCCATTCTCAACCAGAGCTTACCCATGGTGGACTCGGGGAGGCATATTGGTGAGTATAACTTGCTGGAGAATATACATGAATAGGCAGGTATCGGTGTCTTCTTAAGGTAAACGCTGGAATAGTAACTCAAATTGGCCTTCCCTTTAAACCCGGCGGACTATTCCAATACCTGTAGACTCTTATGCCGCGTACACACGAGCGGACTTTTCGACCGGACTGGTCCAACGGACCGAGTCCGGTGGGCAATTAGACCGTGTGTGGGCTTCATTGGACCTACAGTGGACTTTTTCGGTCAAAAATCTGATGGACATTAGATTTGGAAATGTTTCAAATCTTTACGTCGGAACTCCGCCGGACCCAGTTCCTATCGAAAAGTCCGCTCATCTGTATGCTAGTCCGACGGACGAAAACCGACGCTAGGGCAGCTATTGGCTACTGGCTATCAACTTCCTTATTTTAGTCCGGTCGTATGTCATCACGTACAAATCTGTCAGACTTTGGTCTGATCGTGTGTAGGCAAGTCCGTTTGTTCGGAAAGTCCATTGGAAGTCCGCCCAAAGTCTGTCGGATAGACCGTCGGACCAGTCCGGCCGAAAAGTCCGCTCGTGTGTACCCGGCATTAGAATGAAAA
Source organism: Aquarana catesbeiana (assembly GCF_042186555.1). Classification (NCBI taxonomy): domain Eukaryota; kingdom Metazoa; phylum Chordata; class Amphibia; order Anura; family Ranidae; genus Aquarana; species Aquarana catesbeiana. The sequence continues at coordinate 70,516,283 of NC_133327.1, forward strand.
TCTGAGACATCAAGGTAAAGTAGCCATATGGTAAGGTAGGCTGTGCTTATTACAACCCTAGGAATCAGTTTATTTTTTACTGCAGTGTTTCTTTATGTGTCAGAATTTCATTACCTGCCTTGAAAATGGGACTGTACAGCTCTTTTAGATAGTTCCCTTTGAAATCAGATTTGGTATGCAATAAAATTAAATGACTTGAGGTAACAATGAAGGAATATAAAACACATTAAACTAAAGAAAATGCTATTGCAATTGGAATTAGCACTAATGAACATACTGCAGTAGTAAAAGTACTGATTAGGGACGCACTTTATAAGCCATTCCAAATCTGTCTAAAATGGACGCCCGTAAAAAAATCTGCTGGCGATATGTCAGAATTTTAAGCAGGCAGAAAAGACGCCAAAAGTCAGCCTCTTAGGCAATGGGGCTGTCAGAAAGCGCGTGGTGAGTAACGCAGGATTAAAACACTGTATTCATATCAAATAAAAGGATAAATGCAAAGCAACAAAACAAACATTTATCTCATCTTTTTTTTACATGTCCATATTAATGCCTTCAATGCAAGAAACCATGAAACTTTGTCTGCTATACAATACACGGCTTTAAAGTAGGATCATAAACATGCTAATGCAACCTCGCTAACCCTGACCAGCCAACTGGCAGCTAGCCTCAGAAGTACAAGATCCTGCGTGTATTCTTTTGATATTATTGCTGTGTAGGGTTTTTAAATCCCTATGTTTATTGAGGCAGCCATATATGCACATTAAAAAGCAGGCTCTGCTTTCCTATTTAGTAGGATTGCACAGTGATTGTGTCTTACGGATTCTCTCTCCAGACGCAGGTCTTTAGATCAGGTCTTACAGCAGATCTTCTATAAGGCCGAGTTACCAGTAGGCCTGTACAAAAGTGTTTCTAAACTGTCACAATATACAGCAACTATTTATATTTCAGGCACCAGGACTGACATGACAGTGACATCTCTGAACCAGGATCTCAGTCCAGGAAGTAAACGGAGGATGCCTGAACAAATGTGATACCATCCTTCTGGAGAAAGCAAATGGAGGCCTTGTTAGGGGCAGGGATGTGATCTCTGCGAGAAGTAATAAATAAACAGGCATTTAGTTAACATGCAAAAAAAATACTGTACAGTATCTCACAAAAGTGAGTACACCCTCAAATTTTTGTAAATATTTTATTCTATCTTTTCATGTGACAACACTGAAGAAATAACACTTTGCTACAATGTAAAGTAGTGAGTGTACAGCTTGTATAAAGTGTAAATTTGCTGTCCCCTCAAAATAACTTAACACACAGCCATTAATGTCTAAACCGCTGGCAACAAAAGTGAGTACACCCCTAAGTGAAAATGTCCAATTGAGTCCAATTAGCCATTTTCCCTCCCCGGTGTCATGTGACTCGTTAGTGTTACAAGGTCTCAGGTGTGAATGAGGAACAGGTGTGTTATATTTGGTGTTATCGCTCTCACTCTCTCATACTGGTCACTGGAACTTTAACATGGCACCTCATGGCAAAGAACTCTCTGAGGATCTGAAAAAGAGAATTGTTGCTTTACATAAAGATGGCCTAGGCTATAAGAAGATTGCCAAGACCCTGAAACTGAGCTGCAGCATAGTGGCCAAGACCATACAGCGGTTTAACAGGACAGGTTCCACTCAGAACAGGCCTCGCCATGGTCAACCAAAGAAGTTGAGTGCACATGCTCAGCGTTATATCCAGAGGTCGTCTTTGGAAAATAGACGTATGACTGCTGCCAGCATTGCTGCAGAGGTTGAAGGGGTGGGGGGTTAGCCTGTCAGTGCTCAGACCATACGCTACACAATGCATCAAAATGGTCTGCATGGCTGTCGTCCCAGAAGGAAGCCTCTTATAAAGATGATGCACAAGAGAGCCCGCAAACAGTTTGCTGAAGACAAGCATCTGATGAGACCAAGATAAACTTATTTGGTTCAGATGGTTTCAAGTGTGTGTTGCGGAAACCAGGTGAGGAGTACAAACACAAGTGTGTCTTGCCTACAGTCAAGCATGGTGGTGGGAGTGTCGTGGTCTGGGGCTGCATGAGTGCTGCCGGCACTGGGGAGCTACAGTTCATCGAGGGAACCATGAATGCCAACATGTACTGTGACATACTGAAGCAGAGCATGATCCCCTCCCTTCGGAGACTGGGCCGCAGGGCAGTATTCCAACATGATAACGACCCTAAACACACCTCCAAGACGACCACTGCCTTGCTAAAAAAAAAGCTGAGTGTAAAGGTGATGGACTGGCCAAGCATGTCTCCAGACCTAAAGCCTATTGAGCATCTGTGGGGTATCCCTCACTGGAAGGTAGAGGAGCGCAAGGTCTCTAACAGCCACATGCTTCGTGATGTTGTCATGGAGGAGTGGAAGAGGACTCCAGTGACAACCTGTGAAGTTCTGGTGAACTCCATGCACAGGAGGGTTAAGGCAGTGCTGGAAAATAATGGTGGCCACACAAAATATTGACACTTTGGGCCCAATTTGGACATTTTCACTTAGAGATGTTTTACTTTTGTTGCCAGCGGTTTAGACTGGCTGTGTTTTGAGTTTTGAGGGGACAGCAAATTTTATTGTTATACAAGCTGTACACTCACTGCTTTACATTGTAGCAAAGTGTAATTTCTTCAGTTTTGTTACATGAAAATATATAATAAAATATTTACAAAAATGAGGGGTGTACTCACTTTTGTGAGATACTGTATATCTGATGCTAGGTCCACTTTAAAGCGGAGTTACACACAAAAATGGAACTTCCACTTTTCGGAACCCTCCCCCCCTCCGGTGTCACATTTGGCACCTTTCAGGGGGGAGGGGGGTGCAGATACCTAAGACAGGTATTTGCACCCACTTCCGGCATAGACTCCCATGGGAGTCTATGCCTCTTCCTGTCCCTTCGCGCTGTCTCCTGGGAAACACACAGCTCCCAGGAGAGAGCGGGGACCATCCAGATCGCGCAGCGCGACTCACCTAGGATGGGGGGGTTCTCGGCGTCCCCTGCTGACATCGCTGGACCCTGGGACAGGTAAGTGGCCACGTATTAAAAGTCAGCAGCTGCAGTATTTGTAGCTGCTGACTTTTAATATTTTTTTTTTGGTTGATGTGGGTGGACTCCCTCTTTAAGCAAAGAATTTTAATCACATTTTTTATTTATAAAGAAAACCACTAGAGGGCACACTTACAAACCTATGTATCAAACATAATATTTCACATTTGAAGCAACAGGTATATCAAAGCTTTTTTTCAGGTTCAGCTTAAAATAAAGTGAAATCTATGCTTACTCTTAAGAGACAACCCTTTTATTAGGTTTAGAATCTACATATCAAAAAGTTATCCTAGCTGGGTCTAACTGGTTCATTGCTTTGAAACCCAATATATTCTACAATGGGCTCCTCCATCTTTACCTGAACACAGCATATCAACCACGTTGCACATGCATTGTATTGGTAAATTGGTCAGGTAACATGGGGTTAGCACAATGTTATTATGATCCTGTGCTCTTTGTATAATTGTCCTTGTAAGGTGACGCCTGGAGTTCTGAAGAGGTGGTGCAATCTCAACATTTAGTTAAAAGTCAAAATTTTCCCATTAACAATAGCATCTATACCTCGGCAGGGACTGATTGTAGTCGCCAGGAATGCTCAAGGCCTGCCCAGCATGAAAGTAGCAATATCTAAAATGTTAAATGTTAAACTCAACTTAAATTTCTGTTAGGTTCTTATTTTTGTCTGTGACTGCTTTGCGGATATCCCCCCACATTCCCTGTGCTTATGACACCATACCCCATAAGTATGGACATCAGAAGAGAAAGGCACTGTTCAAAATTATAACCCTTCTTCTAGCTACTACCCTGTTTCCCCGAAAATAAGACCTAGTGTGATTGTCGGTGATGGCTGCAATATAAGCCCTACCCCCCAAATAAGCCCTACCCCGTTTCCCCGAAAATAAGCCCTACCCTGAAAATAAGACCTACAAGGACTTTAACTAGGGCTTATTTGGGGGGCAGGGCTTATATTGCAGCCATCACCGACAATCACGCTAGGTCTTATTTTCGGGGAAACAGGGTAAATGCACTATATGGACCCACCCCTCTAAATTATTTCCAATGAAGGGAATCCCTTCAAAATTGTGCACTTCCTATCTTGTGGCAACAGTTTGGTCCTGTTCCAGTATGACTATGCCCTGTGCTGAAAATCATCTCCATAAAGACATGGTTTGATGAGTTTGGTGTGGAGGAACTTGAGTGGTCTACAGAGACCTGACCTCAACCCTACTGTACCCCTTTGGGATAAATAGGAATGATAGTTTTGACTTAGTTCTTCCATTCCAATATCAGTACCTAACCTCACAAATGCACTTTTGGCTGAACGGGCACAAATTCCCATAGACAGCCTCTTGTAGAAGACCTTTCCGGATGATTGACAGCTGTGGCAAGGGAAAGCCAACTCAAGCGGCACCTCAGGGGGTGGCCAACTCTATATTAATGTCCATGGTTTTGGAAAGGGATGTCCAACAAGCAGTAGGAGTGATGATCACCTCTCTACAAACTTTTGGCCATGTAGTGTACGTGTTTTTGTCTGTATCCCCATTGGGGGATTTTTTATTACTTTCTGTCCAAAGAGGAACAGACACCAATAAAAACCCGATAGAGACTCTAACCATGCCCCCGCTCTGCCATAAACAAAATAAATGTTTTTGCAGGAGTTGTTATTTAATATAACAACTGATGATATGTCTGCTTTAAGCTTAAGCCTGATTTGGTTGAAGAGCTGAAACCATATTTGTGATCCCTTTTGAACTGGTGGCTACTTGAATTTTGAAATAAGTGATTAGTGGAATGATGGCATGGATGATTAATTTTCTAACCACACGGAGTGGGAAGAAGATGCCTTCTAACCTTCCCCGCTATATTCAGCACGTCCTTCTGTCCCCTTTGACGCTGCTTGTCAGAAAAATTGTCATCTCTGTTCGGTATGTAACTTTTATAGGCAATTAAAAGCAGAAACACTGGAAGCTAATTTTTCTCAGGTTTTTCACTACAAAGATTAATGAGGTTTGAATTTACAATACTTCCAGCTGTTCTGGAAATATGATAACCTATATAGATATACAATTAGCAAATTATGAGAATTTGCTGCAGGGAAGTTAAAGGGTCACTTTATCCAAAAAATATGTTATCAGTGAGGGCTGATGGTTATACATTGCCTTTTTCTATGTTGGGGAATCTGGCAATTAAAACCCCCTGCCATCATTTCTAGCCCTGTTGCGGGCACACTTTGGAGTTTTGGGTGTTCTTATACATCTTAGCGTGTTTCGGATCGTCCTGCAAGGAAAGCAGAACCCCCCTACCCATAATGGTTTTGGTACTAGAGCACAGGAACCTCACAACTAGACCGCCTAAGAGATTTAAGTTAAGTAACTCCTCAATACCAGCATGTTAAACCTCCTTCCTGTCCAGGCCATTTTTCACTTTTCAGTGCTGTGATACTTTGACTAACAATTACTTAGTCGAATCAACAGTGTACCAACATGAATTATATATCCTTTTTTGAGATGGACAGAGCCTTCTTTGGCAGTAATTTAAGCAGACCATCACCCATAAGTATGACTTCCTTTCCTCTGACTCCTCCCCCTCCCTCTTACATAACTGATGTATGCAGCGCTATTTCACACATGTACACACAATCTATAGGACCTGGCAGCACCATGCATTGCGATCCTGTGAAACCCCTGTGCATGCACAGAAAGCAACAAGCCTCTGTCATTCTTTGGGACTTGGCAGAGCTTCGTAGCATCTCTGTGCATGCACATCATGCAGCTTTGCAAGGTCCTGTAGATCCCACAGATTGTCTGCATATGCACAAGGTGATTGAGCCAAGATGGCGGAACTGGAGCACAGTGACAAAGAAGAACATTGGTTTGAACTCCATGGCCTATGTATTTTTTACTTCAATACAGGAACATTTATCAGGGATTAAAAAAAACTAAATTAGCTAGGTAGGGGTAAAATTCCTCTTTAAAGTATAACTAAAGGCTAAACTTTTTCTTAAGTTTTGGATAGAGTGGAGAGGTATTACGGCGCCTGCCAGTTTTTATTGCTGTCTGTGCCCTGTTAAGGAAATTCACCCTCTCTGTTTGCCCTGTTTACTCTTTATCATTGAAAGTGAAAGTAAATGAAAACCCCAAATTTGGGTTGTCCCCAGAAAAGTAATAGAGGGGAAATCTTCCAATGGGGACACTAGTTCTGGTGACCTGGGGGTCCCCAAGAAATGTCCTTAATTTGCAGGGATTTCCTCTCACTTCCTGTTTGGCTATGGAACATCTTTCTGAAGGGGAATCTATGGCTATGGGACATCTTCCTGAAGGGAAATCTTCACAATGGGGAACGTAACAGATGGGGGGAAAAAAAAAAACAGACAGGGGTTATAACCTTTACTTACTCTATCCAAAAAGAAAAAAAAAAAGTGTTGCCTATAGTTCTACTCTAATACCCACTGGGTTTCTTTATCTTTTAGTGTAAAAAGAAAAAAAAAGAAAAAATTCTGTAAACAAATCTGTTTCCTTTACTTCCTGTTATAAATCATATCAAATAAAACTGCCAGAACTTTAGCACTAGTTAGGCCAAAGTTATCCAATTTTTTGCCACTGAAATGATTGCCCTAAAATTCTGATGACCCCTTGCCTTTTTTTCATATGCCCTTTTTAATGTATATATATATATATATATATATATATATATATATATATATATATATATACACAGTAAATCCCCGAGTTACGAACCTCCGACTTGCAAATGACTCCTACTTACGAACGGGAGGCGGCGTGACATTCTGCACATGCGCGGCCACATTTCGATGGCGGGCCCCTCGGAAATTATCGGAAAACATCGGAAAATGACATCTGCGCATGCGCGGCTACTTGACAGAACATGGGAAAACATTGTGTCTGCCGTTCTGCGCATGCGTTTCCGACTTACGAACATATCCGACTTAAGAACAAACCGGCAGTCCCTAACCCATTTGTAACTCGGGGACTGCCTATATATATATATATATAAATTTAACATCAAGTAGTGGTAGTCAAACAATAAGAGAACAGCAAAAAATAGACATTGGAACTGGCTGTAACCAGTTTTCTATGGCAAGGTGGAAATCCTCTCATCAAAATGGCACTCTGGATTGTATGAGGCCTTAACTCATCTGCACAAAGTATATAGTATATAGTATACAATATATAGGTCCAAAGTCTCCCAATGCGCTAAGTCCTCATGACCAGGGGTACTGAGCATGAGTGGACAAATCATGGAACCCTCACAGAATCCCCACATGCTCCACTATGGAGAAATCCTACTTTGGGGCACAGCTACAGAGAAATCCTACTTTGGGGCACAGCTACTCTTATGCTGACAGGGTTAACTGCACTAAATTTGGAGTCAAGGCAATTCAGCATGTGATGAGCCATGGGACCCTTTGTTGAGCTTAAAGCATTGTACCATCTGCCAAATACCCACCAATTTAGACACCTAAAATTCAGGCATGCCTTCCACTCTCAGTTTGGTGCTGGCTAGGTTACTCTACAATCTACTGGGTTGACTCTTTGACCAAAGTGTTTTCCACTTTTTACAAAAGCTTGTTCTCAGAAGCCAATATTCTCCTATGTCCATGCATGTCTATGTGTGATGCTGCTGCTCCTGGGTTAGATAGAGACGACTGGGATGATATCTAGGAGGTCCCTTTTATTCCATTTAGTGTCTGCCTGAGAATACCTAATTTGCTTCAAATTTCTTCATAGGATGAATTTCACACCAGCGAGGCTTGCCAGGATATTCATGAATCAATCTTCCTTTTGCTTACAAAGGTCCTCTTCTTATGTTAATTTCCTACACATATTTTGGGAATGCCCAGCTATCCAACAATTCTGGTGGGACATTCTGACTTGTATTACTTTGGTTACTACTATTCCTGTAGCTCCCTCCATTGAGGTTTGCCTATGGAGTTTAGTGGATTCTCTGATTCCCACAAATTCTATACATACTCTTCTTACTCTGGTACTATTTTATGCCAGGAAATTGATTGTTTTACTATGGAAATAAAAGTCGGCACCATCTTGAAAGTCGCTGGTGAAAAAGGCTATTCCCTTCTACAAGGCCATATTTTCCAGTAGAGGTGGATTTCGTAAATTTGACTAAGTCTGGGGCAGCTCTCCTCTACGTCCACCATTTCGGACTGAGGTTACTTGCTATCCATGGGTTATAAGGGACGCATTATTTAACTCTTATTGCCATTCATAGTGATCCTGTGTACTGTATTGACCTCTTTATATGTCAGGGCCTACTATCAGCAGTCCTGATGCTGTTACAATCAGTGGAACAGTTTTGTATGAGCTGTCTTCTTTTTGATTCAGTATACCGCTGTTGCTGATGTGGTGCGGATGGGGCACGAGAACGTATCCTTCATTAATTGTAATGCTATTGGTGGCAATAGTACTTTACTGGTCACAGGCTTCTTTTTGACGTATGTCTGAACTGCTAACTGGCAGTTTTGGGTTTTTTTATTGTTATCTTTTTATTTAACTTGAAGATTTCTAATGAAAAAGAATTTGAAAAAAAAAAAAAAGGACAACTTGTCTGCGATGGTGTGTTACATTCTGTAAAGTACACCTAAACTCCCAGAGAAACCCTGAAAATTTGGGACAGTCAGCAGCTGATCACGCCTCTTTCGGGAATCATTCATAGAGTAATTAGCAGATTGAACATAAAGCTTATAGTGTGTGGATCACACAGCAGCAATTAATGTGCAGTAAATTATAACAAACGACTACAGGTTTATTGTGGAAACGCAGCCACTGCCAAGCACACATCAAACCGCCATTATTGTATGTAATTACTATACGCAGTATTTAAAATGCCTAGTAATGCTATATGCTTTATTCAGCAAAAACCCGGCTACTAACCGCTGCAGTATTAACCCTTCTCTGAGAAATGATAGAATTTTTTACAGTAGAGATATATGAGAATGAGGTCAGATTATTGCAAACAATAATATCAATGCATGTGAAGAGTTTAAAAACATCAATTCAGGATATCGTTTGTAAAAATGCATAGGAGGTGCAGCCATATTTGCTCATACACATCCAGCATGGTGGCAGGGCAATGACATCACAAATGCAAAGCATTCTCTGAATGGTGCCCATGGTCCTACATTAGTGCCTGACCTCACAAATGTGCTTCTGGAAGAATGATCAAACATTCCCATAGACACACTTCTAAACCAAAGGGTGGGCCAACTCAATATTGAACCCTACGGACTAAGACTGGGATGCCATTAAAGTTCATGTGTGTGTAAAGGCAGGCGTCCCAGTACTTTTGGTAATATAGTGTATGTAGGAGGATTTGCTTCATCTCTGTGTATCACCTGAAGCCGGTCACCTCACTTGGTATATGTAAGGGTTTACAACCACTTTAAATGTAATAAAACATTTTTACTATTCCCATGAAGAGTCAATTCCCTAGCACAGCCCTCCTTTCATGCATGGCACAGTCCTTTCCTCTTCTGGGGATGTCTATTACTGTCAGCATTCGACCTGGAGAGAAAATAGCTTTTAGCATTTTTGCCACATTGGCACTGTATGAATGTGCATACAGTTTGACAGGACATATATCTTTTTTTATAAATACACCCCTTCAGCTAGGGTTAGGTCTACTTAAGGCAGGCGTGTCCAAAGTCCAGCCAGCTGGCCAATTGCGGCCCATGTTCCCGTTTCATACAGCCCTACTGGATATGTATATCTTTTGTGGCCCCCCACGATTTGTTGGGGGGCCACAAAAGATATATACTGTAATTATCGTTCCTCGGAGGGGACAGGGAGGGGGTGGGACGAGTGCTGTCAGATTACATACAGGTGAACCACCGAGGCCTCTGTAATAGGAAGTCCCGTCTCCTGGGCTGGCTTTGTATTAAAGAGGCCGATGAGTAAACAAAAGATTCTCCTGTATGTATTCTGTTGGCGCTCGTCCCGCCCCCTCCCTTTCCCTTCCAAGGCTGCAGATGGGCATGGATCAGGCTGCACTGAGGGCAATGGTGAGGCTGCATTCAGAGGCTGCATTCATGGCAATGGTGAGGCTGCATTCATGGCAATGGTGAGGCTGCCTTCATGGCAATGGTAGGGCTGCATTCATGGCACTGGTGAGGCTGCATTTAGAGGCTGCATTCATGGCAATGGTGAGGCTGCATTCATGGTTATGGTGAGGCTGCATTCAGAGGCTGCATTCATGGCAATGGTGAGGCTGCATTCATGGCTATGGTGAGGCTGCATTCATGGCAATGGTAAGGCTACATTCATGGCAATGGTAAGGCTGCATTCATGGCTGTATTGATGGGCACTGACCTTTATTTTGCTTCACAGTTCTTTATTTAAAATTTAATTTTTTTCCTGAAACTTCCCTCTTGAAGGGTGCGTGTAATGTGCCTGTGCGATAAATACGGTATATCCAGATAACACGCCTGAGCTCATCCTTAGTCCTGAGAGGCGCTTGAGGATTAGTTGCGGGACACAAAAGATAGATTTATATCCAAATAACACGCCCGAGTTCATCCTTATGCTGCGTACACACGGTCAGATTTTCCGATGGGAAATGTTCGATGCGAGCTTGTTGTCGGAAATTCCATAAGAAAAAAGGGGGGTTGAATCACGCTAAAACAGATTGGTGATCATACACATCATCACCAAACCAAATATTTAGAACTAAGTGAAGAGTTCCCCTTTAGTGTATACATAATATACAAAACACATGTCAAATGAATAATTAATCCAAAAATAAAATGTTCAAAGTGATAATAAAAAGTCCATGTATAAAAAATAAATAAATCACCCAAGTGATATAAAAAGTATCTTAAAAAAGATACCATTGGTCGTGGTTCGAAGCAGTATTAACAAACAGCTTTCTCTGATCCTCTGTAAAAATAAATAAATCACCCAAGTGATATAAAAAGTATCTTAAAAAAGTTCCAAAAAACATAAATGCTTGCTGTGAGAAGAAAAAAGCGTGCTTGCTCCACCACCGTGAAATCAGACTGGCCGCTTACCAGAAACTCATGATCCCCCGTTACAGAGGATCAGAGAAAGCTGTTTGTTAATACTGCTTTGAACCACGACCAATGGATCAGAGACCTTATACCGAGATGGGACATCAAAGACTGCAGGGTCAGGCTAAAGATGTTCACACTGACAGGTACTCAGACATCAGCCCACAGCATTGCAGATATGGTCATAAAAGGAAAAAAAGGCTCCATATAGTGTAAAATCATTGACTTTATTGGATAAGTAAAAGGTTAAACTCACATGTTAGTAGACAATAGTAGGCATGTAGTGTAGTCTGGAGCGGCGGCCGGAAGCTCACAGACAGCCCGTCCTACTGGAAACAACAGCAGCAATGGGAGGTGACGAGAACACGTCGCTCTGCCCTACACGGCGTTTCGTGATAGAGTCACATCATCCAGGGGCGACCGTATGAAGGCTCCATTGGACATTTTCCATCGGAATTTCCGACAAACAAAATTTGAGATCAGGATCTTAAATTTTCCGACAACAAAACCCGTTGTCGTAAATTCCGTTCGTGTGTACACAATTCCGACGCACAAAGTTCCAGGCATGCTCGGAATCAATTAGAAGAGCCGCACTGGCTATTGAACTTCATTTTTCTCGGCTCATCGTACCTGTTGTACGTCACCACGTTCTTTGCAATCGGAATTTCCGACAAGATTTGTGTGACTGTGTGTATGCAAGACAAGCTTGAGCCAACATCCGTCAGAAAAAAAACATGGATTTTGTTGTCGGAATGTGCGATCGTGTGTAGGCGGCATTAGACTTTTCACCACACACAGCCACAAATGCATGAGAATTCTTGTTGGGCAGTGTATTAGTTAATTTGCATTTAATTTTAATGGTTCAAAGAATGTCAGTCAAAATGGTTGGCCCTCACGCATGTTCACTTAATCAAATCTCTCCCTCTTTGAAAAAAGTTTGGACACCCCTGACTTAAGGGCTAGTTTACACTTGCTTCAAAACATAGCTTCAGACAGGCTTTGTTAAAGCTCTCTGAATGCCAGTCAAAGCTCATGTCACTAAATAAAATGGTTAGCTTACAGTCCTGTTTATACCTGCTTTTACTTTGTGCTTTGATGAGGCTTTGATGAGGCTTCGGTGGGGCTTTGATGAGGCTTTGGTGGACCTTTGATAGGGCCTTGATGAGGCTTTGATGAGGCTTCGGTGGGGCTTTGATGAGGTTTTGGTGGACCTTTGATAGGGCCTTGATGAGGCTTTGATGAGGCTTTAGTGGGGCTTTGATGAGACTTTGGTGGACCTTTGATAGGGCCTTGATGAGGCTTTTGTGGGGCTTCGGTGAGGCTTCATAGGGCTGGGATGAGGCTTTGGTGGGGCTTCAGTTGGGCTTCAAGCGAGCTTTGCCATAGACTTCTATGGAGGCTTTAAAGATGCTTTGAAGCACCACTAAAGCTACATGGGGTATAATATTTGAAGCGAAGCCGAAGCAAAGCAAAGCAAAAGCAGGTGTAAACAGAACTGTAAGCTAACAAATGTATTTAGTGACAGGAGCTTTGACTAGAATTCAGAGAGCTTTAACAAAGCCTGTCCGAAGCCTTGTTTTGAAGAAAGTGTAAACTAGTCATTAATGTAACCCCTAAGGGCTCGTTTACTCTTGCTTCAAAACATGGCTTTGGACACGCTTTGTTAAAGCTCCCTGAACGCCAGTCAAAGCCCCTGTCACTAAATAAAATGGTTAACTTACAGTCTTGTTTACACCTTGCTTTTGCTTTACTCTGGCTTCGCTTCAAAAATTATACCCCATGAAGCTAGAGTGGTGCTTCAAAGCTTCTTCAAAGCCTCCATAGAAGTTTATGGCAAAGCTCGCTTGATGCCACACTGAAGCCCCACCGAAGCCTCATCGAAGCCCCAAGAAACCTTACCAAAGCCCCATTGAAGCTCCACCAAACCCTCATCGAAGCCCCACAAAGCCTCACTGAAGCCCCATCGAATCTCCACCAAAGCCTCACTGAAGCCCCATTGAAGCCCCACCATAGACTCATCGAAGCACCAAGCAAAAGCAGGGGTAAACAGGACTGTAAGCTAACCATTTTATTTAGTGACAGGGGTTTTGACTGGCGTTCAGAGAGCTTTAACAAAGTGTGTCTGAAGCCATGTTTTGAAGCAAGTGTAAACTAGCCCTTAAAGTGGAGTTCCACCCACTTTTACAACTCTTCAGCATCCCTCACTAAACTGTGCACTGTAAACAAATTGGATATTTTTTTATTTTTTTTCTCAGCACCTACTGTATATCTGCTGTATTCATTTTTCACTTCCTCCTCCCTGGCCGCGGTCCATCGCATCATTTCCTGTTTGCAATGCCTTCTGCCTTCCTCTGAAACTGACGTTGCTATAGAAACCTGACCTGAAACCTATTACACTGCTTGTGTTGCACTGAGCATGTGCGAGATCTGCAAGGATGAGATCCAGGAAGAAATATAGTCTGGCTTCAGATGCCCACAATTAAGATGGCCACGGCCTGCTGTAAGTTAAAATAACAAACTACTGCTATTAACAAAACAGACCTTAGTTTACAGACTAAGTTTACTAGAATACATTAAGCTTGTGTATTATAGGGGTATTTTTATTTAAAAAGTATAATTTCATCCGGAACACCACTTTAAAGGGTTGACGTCTACCTCATATGACTCCATCTCAATTATTTTGAGCAATTACAGAATTACAAGCAAAGAGAACGTGGGATGGGATAGTTGGTAACATCGCTGAAGCATAGTTCATTTTGCAGCGTTAACACAAATAATATATATATATGTGTGTGTATTATTCATAGACTGCATTTCTCTCTTGAAAGATTTTATAAAGCTAACTAACATTAGGTCACCTCTGTTTTCAATAGACAATGGTACAGATATGAATATGCAGTGCTAATGTGCTAGAATAAATAGTCTAGTATTGTACACATCACTCATAAATTCCTATTTACTGAGATAAATATACCATGAAGGCCCTCTATATCTTACTTTTAGAAGCTGTTCATTGTAAGCACCCCTGCCAGTGGTAACTGGTTTATCCCATCCCTCTGCTACAACTGCAGGACACCTTGTTCTGTTTAAAAACAACAGACTTACTGACAGGATCACCAAGTGAAAATAAAAGAAAGAAAACCTGAAAAAGAATTGTAACACAGCCACCACCTCTAAGAATTGGTAAGCTGCAATATATTCCATTTTTGTTTCTGCCCAAGACCCAGCCCAACGCTTACATCATGGCTGACGGTTCTTGGGAGGAGTTCTGAGGAAAGGTGCTATGTTGTTTTTATGAAGGTAAGTGCAACACTCTGCTGACCCATCACACCAGCCACGATTTGCCTGTATTGCATAGGGAAGCACAGCAGCCTAGTGATAGATCTAAAATAAGCTATGTAATGAAAGTAAAACTTTTTTTAACACCTTCCCGCCCGGCCTATAGCACAATAATGGCCAGGTGGTGGCCATCATTGGACGTCATATGATGTCCAGCAGAACAAGACGCTCGTGCAGGACCCCCTGTGGCTTGCAGCGTGGCGTTTGGTGTGTGCGTTTTTTTTTCTTCGATCACAGTAAAAAGCCAATGACAGCGGCTCTATACCATGTGATCAGCTGTGTTCAATCACAGCGTTACTAGGAAGTTCCAGTTATTGGCATTCCTCTGTTCACACTGACAGGGTGTGTGTAGAGGAGAGCCGATAAGCTGCTCTCCTGACGGGGGTCTGCACTGATAATCAGTGCAGTGATTATTATTATTTAGGGTACTTATATAGCACCGTCAATTTACACAGCGCTTTACATATACATTATACATTCAAATCAGTCCCTACCCTCAAGGAGTTTACAATCTAAGGTCCCTAACTCACATTCATACATACTAGGGCCAATTTAGACAGAAGCCAATTAACCTACCAGCATGTCTTTGGAGTGTGGGAGGAAACCGGAGTACCCGGGGGAAACTCAAGCAGGCACAGGGAGAACATGCAAACTCCAAGCAGGTAGTGTCATGGTTGGGATTCGAACCAGCGACCCTTTTCACTGCTAGGCGAAAGTGCTACTCACTACACCACTGTAGCACCCTGATTATCAGTGCAGCCCCATCAGAGATGCCCACCAGTGCCCACCTGTTATGCCCACCAGTGTCCACCAGTGATGCCAATCAGTTCCCATTGGCAATGCCAATCAGTGCCCATCAGTAATGTCTGTCAGTGCCTTCTCACCAGTGCTGCCTAACAGTGCCATCCATCAATGCCCATCAGTGCCCATCATTTCCCATCAGTGACACCTATCAGTGCACATCAGTGATGCCTATCAGTGCCCATCATTGCCGCCTATAAGTGCCCATAAAGGCTGCCCATCAGTGCCACCTATAATTGCCCATCAGTGCCCATCGGTGCCACCTATCAGTGCCCATCAATGCTGCCTATCAGTGCCCATCAGTGCTGCATATTAGTGCCTCCTAATCAGTGCCACCTCCTCAGTGCCCATAAGTGCAGCCTCATCAGCACACATCAGTGAAGGAGAAAAATTACTTATTTACAAAATTGTATAACAGAAACAAAGAAAAGCTTTTTATTTTTTTTTTTCTAATTTTCAGTCTTTTTTCATTTGTTTAGTAAAAAATAAAAAAAACTAGTGGTGATTATACCACCAAAAGAAAGCTCTATCTGAAAAAAAAAAAAGGTAAAAATGTTGTTTGTGTACAGCGTTGCATGACCGCGCAATTGTCATTCAAAGTGCGACAGTGCTGAAAGCTGAAAATTGGCCTAAGCAGGAAGGGGGTGAAAGTGCTCGGTATTGAAGTGGTTAAAAATGTCACCAGCTTGTTGATCAGAGAAGAAAGGAAGAATCAGAGAATCCAAATATCAGCACATTAAACTAACGTAAATGAAATGAAATATCAGGTTTTAGTGGCATTGCAGCGTTTGCTGATTGGCATTAGTTTACTTTGCACTTGGAACTAGCCTTTAAAAGCCTTAATTTATGATCTTTTGAGGTTGTGGGGTTATTACTTCCATATCTTCTATGGCGCCTATAACGTTTTTTTCTCTCAAGGGCAATGGCAACAAAAGCCACAGCTCAGCTCCAGTGATATAAAGCTTCACTTAAAATCATCAAAAGCAGCCCAACACTATGGCACTCTATGTGTCAAAAGAGACAGAAGATGGACTGTCCCTTTAAGAAACCCTTGACCCCCTGTCTTTTAATCATAGCCTGGGAGACGGCACACATTCTCATTGGCAAAATGTTTTTTATTTAAGAATAAATTGCGGTGTGATCAGCGTGCGGGGTAAATCACCACTGTATACTACAGCTCAGCCAGGCATTAAATTGATTTTGTGCTTTCAGAATGAAACATGCAATTTACATCCCATTCTGCCCAGTCATATAGGTGTAGATTATAATTCATACATCATATGTGTCTAGGGCTGTCTGATGTGGCACAAGAGTATGCAAAGTAAAGCTGGCGCTGTGTGTTTATTTTAAAGGTGCCGGCTCATTATTCATGTGTGCTAAAAGAGCAACGCAGAGAAAATGAACTAATACAGACAATTAATGACACGTTGCAAAAAGCCATTAATGTTATAGCGGAGGCTTTAAATGAGATGTTATTTTGATTCCATTCTTCCAATTACACTATTAAGGGAAGGCGCTAAGTATGTTTGTCATAGGAATGCCCACGGATCGCTTTGTCACTAAATAAAATGGAAAAAAAAAAAAAAGATTCCTTTCTTGGCATAAACATGTGTAACAATGGTGCCCATTTGGCTGCCTGGCACTGCATGTGCCTTTTCAATGGGGTGTTTTGGCCATCATGGCAATAATACAATATACGAGAAGTGACTTAGAATAATATACTTTTTTTCCTTCCTTCGCCCACTTATTTTTTCAAAAGTGGGGCTCAAAGCTGACCTTTAGCCTCCCATTCAGTCTTGTACCGCTGTTCAGACGGCTTTCCTCTACTGAAATTGCTTACTCTGATTTCACTGCACACTGTGAGCTTCTCACAGTGTGCATTAGAAAAGGCAGCAAGTCAAATAGAGCTTCTCTCAATTCCTGGCTGGGGGATGTGCAGCATCATCTAAACCCTAAGGCCCTTTGGCACTTATTGTGCAGTACTTAGGGTCCCTGCAGACACTAACATGTGTTTCCCTATTGCCCTGACATAACAGTGATTTCTAGTAGTCTCAAATAATATGACCCCCAGTCAATGACTGTGTCCTGAAAAATGTTCCCCAACTTCATTACCTCCTATAGCAGTGGTTCTCAACTCCTGTCCTTAGGACCCACCAACAGGGCAGGTTTGCAAGATAACTGAAATACATCACAGGTGATATCATTTGCTGCTCAGTGATTGCAGAATTCTAGTCTGCATCTACCCATGGTAATACTTAAAATCCAGCCTGTTGGTGGGTCCTGGGGACTGGATTTGAGAACCACTGTCCTATAGCAGTCTCCTGCAGCATGTCTGCAGTCTCTGATCATTGGCTGCATCATGTCTCCGGTCTTTGACCATTTCTTGCATCAAGTCTGCAATCTCTAACCATCTCTTGTATCATGTCTACAGCCTCTGGCCATTTATTGTATCATGTCTGCAGTCTCTGACCATTTCTTGTATCATGTCTACAGCCTCTGACCATCTCTTGTATCATGTCTACAGCCTCTGACCATTTATTGTATCATGTCTGCAGTCTCTGACCATTTCTTGTATCATGTCTGTGGTCTCTGACCAATTTTTGCATCATGCCTGAAGTCTCTAACCATTTCTTGTATCGTGTCTGCAGTCTCAAACTATACATTTTATCATGTACATGGTTTCTTACAATTTCTTGCATCATGTCCACAGTCTCTGACCATCTTTTGTTTCAAGTCCACAGTCTCTGACCATCTCTTGTGTCATGTCCACAGTCTCTAACCATCTCTTGTATCATGTCCACAGTCTCTAACCATCTCTTGTGTCATGTCCACAGTCTCTGACCATATCTTGCATCATGGCCACAGTCTCTGACCATCTCTTGGGTCATGTCCACAATCTCTGACCATCTCTTGGGTCATATCCACAGTTTCTTGCCCTTTCTTGTGTCATGTCCAGAGTCTCTGACCATCTCTTGCATCATGTCCACAGTCTCTGACCATCTCTTTTATCTCTACAGTCTCCGGCCATTTCTTTTATCATGTCCACTGTCTCTGACCATCTCTTTCATATCTTCAGTCTCTGGCCATTTCTTGTATCATGTCCACTGTCTCTGACCATCTCTTTCATATCTGCAGTCTCTGACCATCTCTTGTATCATGTCCACAGTCTCTGACCATCTCTTGTATCATGTCCACAGTCTCTGACCATCTCTTGCATCATGTCCACAATCTCTGACCACCTCTTTCATGTCTGCAGTCTCTGACACTCTTTTGTATCATGTCTACAGTCTTTGACCATCTCTTTCGTGTCTACAGTCTCTGAACATCTCATGATAAGTCCCTCAAGTACAGTGGCTGTGGTAATCCCTGTAGCACCAAAAGATTACTGATACAAGGTATAGGGGGTGCAGAGGATTTCAACAAGAACAACTGTCACCAGCACAAGGGACACTTCACAATAAATTCAAGTACTGTTTTTTTTCTTTTTTTTGGAAAAAAGTTTTACCTAAATGTAGGCGTAAAGATAAACAGAGAAGGAAGAACAAATGATGTACTGGAAAAGGCATTCAAATAGGTACTAATAAAATAAAGAGAAAGTTGAAAAATTAATTAGGGAAATCAAAGGGTTGATTTATTAATGGCAAATAGACTGTGCACTTTGCAAGGCTATTTGCTCCAGAGCTTAGTAAATGAGGCGAACCTCTGCTGACTTCCATCATCCATTTATGTGGAAGCAAAAATGCTGTTTTTTATTTTTTATTTCCTTGAATGTGACTGGGTATTCTTTGCAAAGTGAAGCTCCTCCTCATTTACTAAGGTCTGGAGGGAATGTCCTTGCAGAGTGCAACTGCATTTGCAAAGTGCACAGTCTATTTGCCTTTAGTAAATCAACCTCAATGTGTTTTACTTGATGGGAAATAAATGGATTGAGAAGGAAGAGACAAAGAGAAAGAAAAGGAAGAAAATGCACAGAAAAAAGTGCTGAGAGAAAAAGAAATGGAAGAACAAAGTATTAAAATATCACAGAAGGAAGGAACTGACATTGGGAAAGCATTGACGGAAAACTGAGAATGGATGAATAGTAGGGGATAGGGAAAGAAAAACAGGTGGACGGTACTAAACAAAGGTGAAAAAGAAACATTACTGCCCTAAGGTGGATGTCAGCTTTGCTACCTACCTACCTAAGCTCTTTGGAAACAAATTGTTAATCAAACAAATCTGTTTGAGAAAATTATTATCCAAAAGAGGAAATGCCTTATTAAAGTCTATAAATTCCGGGATGTTCTTATCAACGGTAGATCCTAGCTTAAAGTGGAATTAAACTCTCTGGCAACATTAAAGCGGTAGTAAAGTTTTTAAGGAAAAAAAAAAAGTTTCCACCTGCAAAGCAATATCATAATGTGCTAGTATGCAGTGCATACTAGCACATTATGAAAAACGTACTGTAAAACAAAGCCCTCCAGTGGCACTCTGTCACCTCTTCCGAGGCTTCCATCTTCACCCGGTCTTCCTTCCAAGTTTGGAGACTCCAGCCTCCTGATTGGCCGAGCCACGATGATGTGTCTCCCACACATGCACGCGGAAGTTGCGGCCGCTGCACACAGCTCTAAATGAATGTCATGGGTATGTTGTTCCTTCAGAGCGCATGCGCCGGTGGCATCATCGGCTGCTGCTCGCTAGAATATCTCCTAAACGGTTCACGTTTAGGAAATATTAATTTTACCTACAGGTAAAAATAACAAAAAAGAGTTTACTACCACTTTAACTATTTTTAGTCCTGATGCTATTTGAATATATTACATTTACTTGTATTAAACTTTTTTTTTTTTACATTTCTTCAGTTTCTTTCTGGTTTCTGGCCTAGGCCAGAATTATATCATACATCCCAGGAGTCTTCATGGGCATTTTTTTTTTTCCTTTCATCTGGAGGAATGGAGAAGGGACTTTTTCAGCTAAGCACACCCTCCTGCCTGCATGCCTGGGCTAACACAGCAGATTGATTCCAGGATGTAAATGCAATATGAATCATCTGCCCTTACTCAAGATGGCCACAGTTAGGTGTGGTTTTCAAAGTGATTTCTCAGCAAAATAAAGCATAGGGACAATGACGGATGGGTGAGTTTGCATTGGATATTAAAAAAAAAATCAAACAGAATTTATTGGTTTGTGGTGTTCATACAGAGTTGAGTTCTTCTGGAAACTTATACCAGATTAACTGTGTGTTGTGGTTAATGATGTGCTGGGTGAGCAAAAAAGACGAGAGATAAAAACGCTTGGTAAAAATGATGATTTATGGTCCCATCATTGTTATTTGAATTTATCTTTGTAGCCCTTCAAATGATTAATACCTCCCATATTCAGCACCACGTAAATATGATGAGCTGGATGAAAATACTTCTCTACACTCTCCTGATTTACGAATGCAAAATTTTATTAGGACTTGTAAAATTCGTGTTAATAAAAAGAGTTAAAAAAAAAAGGATGAAAAAAAAAAAAAAAAAAGTACAAAGGAATCAGATGGAAAATAACAGAAAAAAAATTGCAAATGAAAGCAAAACAAGGGAAAGGACAGGAATTCAAAATCAAGAAAAAGGATGAGACAAAAAATTACTGAACAGAATGAAAGAGAGTAGAAGACAAAGACAGAAAAAAAAAGAAAAACACAGAAGATACAGACAGGGAAATATGTCCCACAAGGCCAGTGAAAAAAATAAAATCTTTGTTGCTAACAATTTAATGATCTGATTTCAAATAAAACGACCAGATATCACACAAGGGTACATTAATATTTTAATCACATTTTCTATCTCACATCAGTTGTACAAAGCCTTTTTTCTCTCTCTCTCTGCAAACGTACAAATCTTGTAGCTGGCATAATGTGATATAAAAGTGAGTGGTTATGCAGTAATTGCTACTATGGGGAATGAGCAGCAAATAGATAAACGTTTCCAATATAAACTATTATTCTGGAATGAATTTCTTGTGCCTAAACATTAGCCTTATTGAGACTATTTGCTGCATGGCGATTTAACCCACTCAGGTGACACAGAGTACGGCGAGACGTTCTGATTTTTGTGATCCTGAATGTATACGACAAATGATTCACTTTTTCATTTATAAATATCAATACAAAAATGGCGAAGGAAAAAAAAAAAAAAAGGAACGCTGTCTGTACCGAGGAATTAAAGAACAGAACATTCAATCCATATCGTTCTTTATTAAAGTCTAAAACAAAACGCAGCAACAAGTTAAGGTGCATAATCCTCCATAAAGAAGTATAATAATTCACCAGCCGCCAAGCGTGGACCTGTTGGGGAACCACAAGAAAATCAAAATCCGACACCGAATCAGCCCCTAAATGATTAAACACAACAAATAGCTCCACTCACCAGACATCACAGACGGTCCTGATGGGGAACTGCAGGAGAATGAAAATACGATACCAACTCCATCTCCTAACATGCTTCACAAGTCTAACGATGCCAAAAAAAAAAAAAAAATGACAGAGATGCATCCTTCTGCTTAGGACCTGCTGGAGAAAGATGACTCAAGCCCATCATACTGTGTGTATCCCACAACGCCGCACCGCATCATCGGGCGCAGTCATCAACTTCTAAATAACGATTCCTCCACACGCAACACGTTAACAAAGCCAACAAGACGATACAAGATTACAAAGATGACAACAATACAACATTCTAAAATAAAGCAGTCGGAAGGAGGGACACTTTTAAGTCAAGCAAATCACACAAATAAAAACAAAAAACAAAATCATAAAACATTTTTACAAAAAACAATAATACAGAAAAAAGGGGGAAAAACGAAATAAAAAGAGAACAAATAAAAAAAGGAGAAAATTGATTGTTATTAGCATGTCTTTACATGTCTCAATCCATCACAAATCCCCAAAATAAACGGATTATTCCTAATTTTAGGATAGTGGGTGGAGTCTGGGTAAACTGGTGGTTTTGGGTGTACTGTTGGAACTATACCTACTATTCTTAAAATTAGAAATAATCCCCTTATTTTGAAGGTTCAAGCTGGAATGAGAAATGTTAACGAATACCTTCTGTTCCACGAAGGCGCTACAGTACACTGATTTAGTGGGGGGGGGGGGCTTTTTGGTTCCTTTTTGCTTTCCTGTCCAGTTATGCTTTCCAATTTAATAACCT
Source organism: Aquarana catesbeiana (assembly GCF_042186555.1). NCBI lineage: Eukaryota > Metazoa > Chordata > Amphibia > Anura > Ranidae > Aquarana > Aquarana catesbeiana. Next base: position 70,538,717 of record NC_133327.1, read on the forward strand.
AAAATGCTGCCCATTTCAAATCTTGCATCAGTCAAACATCACACAGTACAAAGACCTGAGTAACAATTGGGTCAAATATACCCTTTAGTTTGAAGAGTAGGCTTGCTGTGTCCTTGCTTCGATTTTGTTTAATATATACAGTATATATGTTTATTTATTTTTATTGAACTTTGCTTAGACTCATTCTACCAGATGCCCACTCCAAGTATCCAGCTGAGATCAGGCCCAGTTCCTCTGACCTTTTCACAGCAGGTCTAGGGAAGGGTCGAAGTTGTTCACATTTGCTGTACTTATGGACTTAAAAGCTGGAACTCAACACTGCATTAGAGTATATGGCAATAAATTGTGTTTTGTTACACTGTACATTTTAGGTTAAAGGAGAAATGCATATACAGTAAAACCTTAGTTTGAGAGAAACTTGGTTTGACAGCATTTTGCAAGACAAGTTACATTTTTTCATAAATTTTGACTTGCTAAGCAAGCGATGTCTTGATATACAAGTAGTGTCATGTCACAACTGAGTATAAGGCTGGGTTCACACTGGTCCTACAAACGCTCCGACATTGGGAGCTCATGTCGCATGACGTGTGAAATGCAATGTTTCCCTATGGGAGCCGTCCTAACTGGTCCGACACAAGTCGTTCCGACTTTAGAAATGCTTCCTGTACTACTTTGGTCCGACTTTGATCCTACTTCAGCCCATTGACTATCATTGAAGTCGGATCAAAGTCGGATCGCCGTCTCGCATGATCCGACTTCGGCATGCGACTTGTGCTCAGATGATCTTGAGGGGGAACTCCGCGCCAAATTTTAAATAAAAAAACAGCATGGGTTCCCCCTTTAGGAGCATACCAGGCCCTTGGGTCTGGTATGGACCTTAAGGGGAACCCCCTACGCTGAAAATCCATACCAGACCCTTATCCGAGCATACAGCCCGGCCGGTCAGAAATGGGAGTGGGGACGGGCGAGCGCCCCCAGATCCCGGCCCCCCACCCTATGTGAATGAGTATGGGGTACATGGTACCCCTACCCATTCACCTAGGGAAAAAATGTCAATAAAAAAACACAAAACACAGGTTTTTAAAGTAATTTATTAGACAGCTCCGGAGTCTTCTTCTGGCTCCGGGGGTCTTCTTCCAACTTCGGGGTCTTCTTCCGACTTCGGGGGTCTCACCGGTTCTTCTCTGCACTCTCCGGGTCTTCTGCCGGGCTCCTCCGCTATCTTCTGCTCTTTTGCCGCTCTTTTGCTATAGCAGTGGCCCGAACTTCTGCCTTCTGCCTTCTTGTCTTCGTGTCTTCTTCTCTTCTTCCCTCTTCTCTTCTTCTGATGTTGACACGATGCTCTCTCCAGCTGGAATGCTCTCTGAGCGCTCCGCAATGGACTTATATAGGCAGTGACCCCGCCCCCTTATGAGGTCACTGTCCTGGGGCATTCTGGGACTGTGCCGTCATAAGAGGGCGTGGTCAACATCACACAGTGACCACGCCCCCTAAAACGTCACAGTCCCAGCATGCCCAGGGACTGTGACGGCATAAGGGGGCGGGGTCACCGCCTATATAAGTCACATCGGAGCACTCAGAGAGCATTCCAGCTGGAGAGAGCGTCATGTCAACATCGGAAGAAAAGAAGAGGGAAGAAGAGAAGACACGAAGACAAGAAGGCAGAAGTCCGGGCCACCGCTAGCAAAAGAGCTGCAGAAGATAGCAGAGGAGCCGGTAGAAGATCAGGACACCGGGAGGAGACGCCGGAGAGACCCCCGAAGTCGGAATAAGAACCCCGGAATCGGAAGAAGACCCCCGAAGTCGCAAGAAGACCCCGGAGCTGCCTAATAAATTACTTTAAAAACCTGTGTACTGTGTTTTTTCATTGACACTTTTTTCCCTAGGTGAATGGATAGGGGTACGATGTACCCCATACTCATTCACAAAGGGTGGGGGGCGGGGATCTGGGGGCCCCCTTATTAAAGGGGGCTCCCGGATTCTGATAAGCCCCCCGCCCGCAGACCCCGACAACCAACGGCCAGGGTTGTCGGGAAGAGGCCCTTGTCCTCATCAACATGAGGACAAGGTGCTTTGAGTTGGGGGGGCCACAGGGCACCCCCTTCCCCAAAGCACCCACCTCCCCATGGTGAGGGCATGCGGCCTGGTACGAGGGGGGGCGCTCGCCTGTCCCCACCCCCATTCCTGACCGGCCGGGCTGCGTGCTTGGATAAGGGTCTGGTATGGATTTGGGGGGACCCCCACGCCATTTTTTTGGCGTAGGGAGGTTCCCCTTAAGGTCCATACCAGACCCAAGGGCCTGGTATGCTCTTGGAGGGGGGAACCCATGCCGTTTTTTTTATTTAAAATTTGGCGTGGAGTTCCCCCTCAAGATTCATACCAAACACAGTGCTGGGCATTGGCGGGGATCCAAGTCGGATCCCCGTTCATTGAAAGTCAGACGCATGCCAACTTCATATCGCAGGGCAAAGTCGGATCCAAAGTAGTACGGCTGTCGTGTCGCACCAGTGTGAACCCAGCCTAAAAGAGAAGAGAAGCGCCTCTAAGTGTGGAAATATGGTTACATTTAATGAAGGTACAACATTTAGCAACTCACATGGTTGATGATTAAAACAGGCACATCTAAGTATGCAGGTATCCGGGGTAAAGCTGTTCATATAGACCACCCTCCAAAAAAAAAGTGTACAAAGGTGAACTTACCCTTTAACTGCTTGCCGACCAGCGCACGATGTTGTACGTTAGCACAATGGCACAGCTGCGCAAATGGGCTTACCTGTACGTCCCCTTTAAGACAGGTATTGTGGGCGCGCGCCCGCCGTGTACTCCGTGGCCGTGCCCGCGGATCCCGCGGACTCGATGTTCGCCGGTGTCCTGCGATAGTGTCACGGAGCGGCAGAAAACAAGGCATTTGCCTGTTCTTCCTAGCAACATGACAGGGATCTCCTGCTCCCTGTCATTGAGAGCAGTGATCTCTGTCATGTTTTAGTGAGCCCAACCCCCCTACAGTTAGACTCACTCCCTAGGACACACTTAACCCCTTGATCGCCCCCTAATGTTTAACCACTTCCCTGCCAGTGACATTTACACAGTAATCAGTGCATTTTTATAGCACTGATTGCTGTATAAATGACAAAAGTCCCAAAACAGTGTCAAAAGTGTCCGATGTGTTCGCCATAATGTCGCAGTCACAATAAAAATCGCAGATCGCCGCCATCACTAATTAAAAAAATAATAAAAATGCCATAAACCTATCCCCTGTTTTGTAAACGTTATAACTTTTGGGCAAACCAATCAATATACGCTTATTACGATTTTTTTTTTTTACCAAAAATATGTAGAAGAATACCTATCGGCCTAAACTGAGAAAGAAATTAGTTTTTTTATATATTTTTTGGGGATATTTATTATAGCAAAAAATAAAAAATACTGCTTTTTTTTTCAAAATCGTTGCTCTTTTTTTGTTTATAGTGCAAAAAATAAAAACCACAGAGGTGATCAAATACAACCAAAAGAAAGCTCTATTTGTGGGAAAAAAAGGACATCAATTTTGTTTAGGTGCAACGTCGCACGACCGCGCAATTGTCAGTTAAAGCGACGCAGTGCCGCTCTGGTCAGGAAGGGGGTAAATTCTTCCGGGGCTGAAGTGGTTAAGTAAATATTTAGTAGACATCTATTATTCTTAATAAAGAAGTAAGAAGATAATGCCATCATGGTTCGAGGGATCAAAACTCTTCATCAGAACTTGGGTGCCTGTTAAAGAAGTTTAAACTGGACAGGCTGTTGCAACACGGAAGCTCTAGTAAAAAAAAAAAAAGAAAAAAAATTGAGGATGTGCGGTCTCTGGGATAATTTAATATCACCATTTCATCAGTGGTGCAGTTTACAGCGGACAGACAATTCTGGCTTTTGCATTTAAAGGCAGCAGCGCCCAAATGCATGCAAATAACAACAAACGACTGTGTTTGGCCTACTTTTACCTTCAACGCAAAAGCTTCTCAAGTGAACCTGCTGCATGCAGAAAGAATCAATGCAAAACAGGTTAAACACAGCCTCAGGACTGTCATCTATATGGCACCATTGTGCTACTTAGGAATTGACTTGAATTTACGTGCGTTGCAAAGGCACATCAAGCGCAGGAAATCCAAATCAATCTCTGGAGTTGTATACATTGTTTTTTATATCTAAAAGGTTTTTGTTTTGAATAGAGTGGGAAAGGGTTGGACCCCCTAACCCCCCAGCGGTTTGTATCCCCACTGGGGAAATTCAGCTCTCTATTTGTCCTGGTAACCAGTGTCACTGAGACAGGAAGTGATAGGAAATTCAACATTTTACAGTTGTCACCGGATCAAGAAGTGAGGTAAAATATTCCAATTGGAACTCCCATTCCTATGACATCTAAAACAGGAATTCCATTCACTTGACTGAGATATCTTTTCATTTCCTGTTGCAACCAAAGGAGAGTCTCCCCAGTAGGAAACTAAACTTTATCAAAAACGTAACAGCTTGCTTACTGGGCACTTTTACCTCCTTCCTGCCCAGGCCAATTTTCAGCTTTCAGTGCTGTCACATTTTGAATGACAATTGCGCGGTCATGCAACGCTGTACCCAAATTAATTTTTTTGCATTTTTTTCACACAAATAGAGCTTTTTTTTGGTGGTATTTGTTTACCACTGGGTTTTTTATTTTTTGCTAAACAAACGAAAAAAGACGAAAATTTTGAAAACACATTTTTTTTCATAGTTTGTTTAACATTTTGCAAACAGCTAATTTGATAGGTGTCACTGATGGGCACTGATGAGGCGGCACTGATAAGCAGCACTAATGGACACAGATTGGTGGTACTGATGGGCACTTGTAGACGGCAATGATGGGCATCACTGATAGGTGACACTGATGTGGAAGCACTGAGTGGCAGCACTGATGGGCACTAATTGGCAGCACTAATGAGCATTGATTGGTGGCACTGGTGGCATACCTCCCAACATTTTGAGATGGGAATGAGGGACACCTACTAGCAAATGTATGTAGGCATAGGACACGCCCCCATCACACCCCCTTAAAGGAGAATTAACCAAAAAAAAGGTTAATTAAATCTACAAGGGCTTTTTTTTTACCACTACTATTCCTTTATATTTTTAAAAGTTACAAATGCAGCAATTTAGAAATCGGATGGAAGGTTTAGCACTGGAAAACATTTTTTGAAAGATAAAAAGTGCATTTTATATACAACTATATCGATCAGACCAAAATGAGGGACAAATGAGGAGGAAAGAGGGACAGAGGGTCATTGTTCCAAATCAGGGACAGTTCCTCAAAATCAGAAACAGTTGGGAGCTATGCTGGTGGGCACTGATTGGCAACACTGGTGGCCACTGTTGGGACACTGATAATCGGTGCCCTGATGTCCCTTTAACACAAGCCGGTTATCGGCTCTCTTTTTCTCTCCTCACACTGCCAGCATGAGGAAAGAAAAGCCGATAACCGGCTTGTGTTTACTTCTGTGATCAGCTGTCATTAAACATAGCTGATCACATAGAAAAGGGCCCCTGTGATTGGCCCTTTACCCCGATCTGTGATCAGCTGAGTCCAAAGGACTCAGTGATCACAGAGTGCGCCGCAGGGGGTGCGCGGGTAGCATGATCACGGGAGGACATCCATGTAGGCCCTCCCGGCAAACTAAGCCTGCGTTGTAGCCGTCTTTGGGCTATAGCCTGGACAGGAACTGGTTAAAGCTGAATTCCAGCTATGGCAAGTTTTACATTATTCAAGCTTGGGCCAATGTAAGTATGTATGTGCCATACCTTTGAGATCCCCCTGGAATCTGGAAATCACTGTAGTAGGCACCACTACTCCAGTGGTCTCCACTTGCTTCTAGGTCCCGTGACGAGTGGCTGACCTGCTGCTTAATGAATCAATGAATGTAAAGTATTTTCTCATTGGAGGAGGTGGAGATTGTGACGAGGTCCAGGACAGCTTGGCATGTGGTCAGATACACAGCAGGACCCTGCCTGGTCCTGATAACCAGACAGAGTCCAGACAGAGTCTTTTGGTGCATTCGTGCATGCAGCAGACTATTGAATGTGGTGGGAGGGTGTGGAGCCACTATCAAGGGGAATGAAGTTCTCCTTTAACTACAGGGCTCTTTTATTTGACATGTTATTGTTATGTAGTCTCAGATGGTATGAATTCAAGCAACTGACATGGCAGCAATTGTCAGCCCTTTTACCCCTGAAACTCATGTGTCAATCCTATACAAGTATAAGTAACTAAAGCTAACAAAGCAAGAATATACAATATGATCATTTTAGACATAAAACTCAACAATTCTAATCATTATATACAAAAAAATCAGATTCTTATATAAACCTACTTCAAATTGGTTTTCCTAAAGTGCACAATGTAAGCTTTAACGAGAGTTTACCCTTAACTCTGACAATAAAATGCAAATCCGTACTGTTGTCTTCTGACACTTTGGGCCTGGTGTACATTATCTGACAGCCACAGACTGAAATACTGTACGCAGCGTTTGTCTTTTCAGTACCGGCTAAGCTATTAAAATATATGTGTATGAAATCTCCACTAAAAAATACAATCTGTATTGTGAATTGTAGCTCATAGAATGAGGAATACATTAAAAGGGCCGACACTCTATATGTAAATATCTCCAGCCTTTTCTGAATGAAAAGTCTTCCGCTAAAATGGAAGCCGTACATGATAGCAATAAAGAAGAAAAAAAAAGAGACTGGCACAGTCGGTATTAGAAATATATTATGTTCACCTCAGATTCGGCCTACAGAATGAGGAACGGAACACTGACAGTGAGCGTTTGTATGCTGGGGGCCCTTGAAAGGGAAATATAAAAAAGAAATAATAATAATAATAATAATAAAGTAACATCTGGTACCACATCCCAATTTACATAGAAATAACGCAGAATTTATGTTCCAGAAATGGGTTTATTGTAAACTCACACTGAGAAACAGGTAAATATGAATTGATATATAAAAAGTGGAAGAGATTTCAAAACTGTAACCAAAGAATGACCTTGTGGGCACGCGTTGTCTGCGTTATTGCATTCAGGCCCCCAGCCCTGTACAGGAAAATCTCAATTTTCATTTAGATTGATCTGGAGGGTTCTATGAAAAAAGATATGGGATTTTATCAGTCAGCTGCCTATTAATTGTCAGGAAGAGGACCTGTCACTTCAGGCCAGACAGACATTTATTTTAAAGCGGACATTCCATTCCAAACAGAAGATCTGCTTTTTTCAGGTCCTCCCACCCAACATAAATTGATTTAGAAAGTCATTTGTACACAAATAGATCACCAATAGAAAAAAACCCCATACCTTAGCCCTGGCCTGCCATGCTTCCAGGAGACACAAGTGATGTCATAGTGCTTTCCCGTAGAGCTGGAGGCTTGAAACCCCATGAAGATACACTCTAATCCATTGCAAAAGTGCATTCTCACGTGCAAAAGTGCATTCTCATGGGATTTTGAGTGCTCAGATAGCCCAGGAAGTAAGTAGTAAGGCATGATGATGGCACCTCTGCCACCTGGAGGTGCCAAGGTAAGTCATTTTTTGTTTATGGGTGATCTGATTGTTTGCAAAGGCATTTTAAAAGCCATTTGTTTTGGGTGGATTGTGGGGGGGGGGGGTTGAAAGTATTGCAAAAAAGGAGACCATAAACGTGGCACAAATAGCAAGAAGAATGTGTACAGTGCAGTGACCTGTATCCGCCAATCAGATGTCACTTTCTGTTCAATGATAAAAATGACTCAGCACGGAGGATGTGTCTCAGCACCCTTGTTAAAGCTGAACATAGTCTAAACGTATGATTCAAGTGTATCCTTACTTGAATCTTGGTGTACTTTTAATACTTATTCCAGATCTGCACAGTAATGGAGCATAAAACTTCACCTCTGTGCAGGAGCTTCCTGTAATAAAGACTGGTCACTCTTCTTGTGCAGGGTGACTGGTCTTGTCTCCGCCCATCCTCTACATATTTTTGGTAAAAAAATACCCAATAAGCGTATATTGATTGGTTTGGACAAAAGTTATAGCATCTACAAGCGATGGGATATTTTTATTTTTTTTAATTTTGTTTATTTATTTTTTTTACTAGTAATAGCGGCGACCAGCGACTTATAGCAGGACTGAGATATTGTGGGGGACTTTCTGACACTAAGTGACACTTTTTGGGGACCAGTGAAGCTAATACAGTGATCGATGCTAAAAAATATGCACTGTTACTGTACTAATGACACTGGCTGGGAAGGGATTTACAGCAGGGGCGATCAAAGGGTTAACTGTGTGCCTAGCCAGTGTTTCTGTGTACTATGGGAAGAGCTTTCACTAGGGAAAAACATGGATCCTTGTCACTGTTTTGCAGGAACACAGGATCCATGCCTTCCCTACTGACAGAACGGTGATCTGCCTTGTTTACATAGGCAGACTGCTGTTCCGGCTCTGTACCTAAGGATTGGCAGGTGCCGACAGACATTGAGTCCACGGTACCTGCCGCTCAGCTCCTACCGCTACCCAGAAGAGCCAGGTCACATATATACATGTGATCCGGAGCAGAGGTGCCGCCCTGTAGCAGTAAAACTGCTATATAGTGGACCTTAAGCAGTTAAAAAAACGTGCAGAAAGAAGTGCATTTAGGGATGTCAAGAGTTTATGGATTTTATTGGTCAGAATATAAATTTATTTTGACCACTGGAATGAATAAATGCTCAAGTGCTAAACATGTCTAGCATTTAGGCGCGTTTACACGTATTTAACGTTTTTTCTGCACAAAAGCTTCTCTCCTAATGTGTTTTTTAACGCTCCTCTTCTAATACACCTATAAATGCTTACGTGTACATGGACAGGTAGGGCTTGATTTATTAAAGGTAAATAGACTGTGCACTCTGCAAGAGCAGTTGCTCCAAAGCAGGGGTAGGCAACCTGGGGCCCTCCAGCTGCTGCAGAACTGCAAGTCCCATCATGCCTATGGGAGTAATTGTAACTGCCAGCCTTGCAATGGCTCATGGGAAATGTAGTTCCACAACAGCTGGAAAGCCCCAGGTTGCCTACCCCTGATCCAAAGCTTTGTAAATGAGCAGAAGCTTTGCTGACTTCCATCATCCAATCATGTGCAAGCAAAAATGCTGTTTTTTTATTTTCCTTACACGTGATTGGGTATTCTTTGCAAAGTTAAGCTTTACCTCATTTACTAAGCCCTGGAGCAACTGCATTTGCAGAGTACAACTGCACTTTGCAAAGTGCACAGTCTATTGGCCTTTAGTAAATAAACCTCATAGTATTACATAGCAGTAGGTGCTTTTAGAGGCTGAAAAATGCCCCATGTGCATGAGCCCTAAATGTCACTAAAATTTCTTAAAGCGGGGGTCCACCTATCTATCGTTTTTTTTTTTAGTTCATTCATAAACTTTTCTTCTCAGCATTACATACTCACATATTGTGTGTAATATGTCCGCCTGTGTCAGATTTCGTCGGAAAGAATAACTTATATTATTCACTGCAGGTGGTTTCCATCTTCATTGTGGGCATTTGAAGCCCACAAGCATTTATTTCCTGGATGCGGTGAATGCTGTGCTCCCAGCATTCACCGCTCGTTCCCGCACATGCTCAGTGGCATCCTGGGAAGCCTGAGACTAGCTCCCAGGAGTCTGGGAGAGGCTAGAAACACGCCTACTCCCATGGGAGGAGAACCAGGAAGTGCAAAGAAGAATAGAAAAATAAAAGGTAATTACGGCGATTTAAATTTTTTTAAATGGCATGTCAGCATCTAGGCAAGGAAGAGAATACATACAGATATTGTTCAAAATTTGGGTGGAACCCCGCTTTAAAAGCTTTCAAATGTAATTGTAATTTCAAAAGTTTTTTCATTCTTTAAACATTTGCAGATTTTACTAAAAATACACATAGTGATCCTGCCATGAAAGTCCCTGTTCAGGCACTTCCTGGCATAAGGTGACAACCGTCTCACAGTTGTGCTCCTTTGTTGCTACCTTGTCACATGTGCCCCTGGTGGAGAAATACAAGCAGTTGTGTTGAGACACACTGCCTAGGCAAGAGACTGGCAAGAGTGCTGGCATGGTTCGTCGTCGTCGGTAGTGCAGTGCATGTAGACAAGCAGTGCCTGCAAAGAGTCTGCAGAAAATCTGCTGCACTGAGCTACTGCAACTGATGTAAAACTTCCATGAAGAAGAATACAAACATGCCAATTGCTTATAATACACAATGCTTTGTCAAATGAAATGTTATCCAAATGTCATCTGAAGGTTACCCACTCACTGCTAAGACCAAATGAAAATTTTGGCCGGTGTTCCACTTTAACCTGACTCCCTGCAGTAATGTAATGAGGTTTTGAGCAAACTACTGACACCATATCTAGAGAAGTCGTCGGTTCTCATCTAATGACAGCTGTGAACATGTTTGAGATTTCCTATTTCCTTCTTTCCCCTGACTCCCCCTTTGATCTGCTCCTGTAAACACAGTAAATAGACGCAGCAGACCGCCGGCTCCTTGTTATGACAGTTTGCAGATTTTTTTTTTTTTTAAGACCGTTGAAGTTAAAAAAAGATTGCATGACAGATTTTATTGAAAGTAAGTAATTGAAAAGCTTGTCGATGTTACCCACATGTGGATATATGTGCGAGTGTGTTTGATCCCGGCTCGTTTTCTGATGGAACGTAGTTTTTATTGGGTACATTTCATGTGCAGGCCTGATACAAGAGCGTACAGTACATGTATGCTTGCCTGAAGCATTGACGGTTTGGCTATTTTCCATGGGCTACTTTAAAAAAACATTTGCTATTTTATTTTTTCTGACATTTGTAATTCTGAGCTTACTGCATACAGCAAAAAAAAAAAAAAAGTTAGTTTCAGTCTTCTACTAGTTACAAAGAGTCTCCTAGAAAAAACTAGTTCACTTTTAAGTCAGCACACACAACTTGAAGTATCACTTCATGTTTTTTAATATTTGTGCTGTAGCTCCACCCCAGACTGAGGCCCAATTTATGGACATTACTATGAGGAACTAAAGCCCAACACTATGGTCACCACCCCTTTTCTAATATTCTTACTGTGCATGTTTAGTACAGGGGCTAGCAAACATGCACTACACTGCAGCAAAGCTGATCTTTAGCTTGATTTGTGAATGGAGCTGCCCCTGCCTCCTGGTGTTCTGAATAGCAGCGATTGTCTCCAGAACATGCCTGCTGCCAGAGATGAGTGCTATCTATCAGCCCTCATTAAAGAATTTCAAGTACTTTTCTCCATGGGCTACTATGAAAATCTATTTGCTATTTTCTTTTTTTGACTAGCCACAAATTTGTTGCACTAAGCTTAATGCATACAGCACAAAAAAATACAGTTTCAGTCTTCTACATGTTGCAAAGAGTCTCCTAGAAAAACTAGTACCCTTTTAAACCAGCACCCACACAACTTGATGTATCACTTCCTTTTTTTAATCTTTATTAAATCCCCCAGTAGACAAGGTGCATGTAGCACTTGCTCTCATTCTGATCCTTACCTCCTTGTGCCTTAAAAACACATTTTACCTTCTGCTTGTGCTGTAGCTCCACCCCAGACTGAAGCCCAATTTATGGACATTCCCATGGGAAAACTAAAGCCCAGCACTGTAGTCAATGCCCCCTTTCTAATATTCTTACTGTGTATGTTTACTACAGGGGCTAGTAAACATGCACTGCACTGCAGCACTGGTGAGCGTTAGCTTGTTTTGATGGAGCTGACCCTGTCCCCTGGTGTTCTGAATAGTAGCACTTGTCTTCAGTGCATGCCTGCTGCCAGAGACGAGTGCTATCTATCAGCCTTCATTAAAGTATTTCAAGTATTTCTCTCGATGGGCTACTACGAAAAACCATTTGCTACTTTCTTTTTCTGACTAGCCACAAAATTTGTTGCACTGAGCTTACTGCTAACAGCACAAAGAAAGACACTTTCAGTCTTCTAAGTCCTCATGCACACGGACGTTTTTACAGCTGCTTTTTTGAGCTTTTTTTGCAGCTTAAAAAGGCCTGTCTATGTTAGTCTATGGCTTCATGCCCACCTAGGCGTTTTTGAGCTGCAAGTGGAATAGGCGTTTTTAAGCTGTAAAAAAAACCCAGGACCAGTGGGTTCTGAGAGACGTTTTTCAGCTGTAAAAACGCTCTAACGCTGAAAAACGCTCAAAAACGCTCAAAAACGCCATTCACCAAAGTTTTTTAGCGTTTTTGATCCATTGAAAAAAAAAAAAAAAAATTGAAAAAAAAAAAAAACGCTAAAAAAAGCTAACGCGGAAAAACGCTAAAAAACGCTATTGCAAAAACGCTGAAAAAAGCTGAAAAAAGTTTAAAAAAATCACTGCAAAGATACTGGCATTTTCATAACGTTATTTTAACAGCCTGTGTGCATGAGCCCTCAATGTTACAAAGAGACTCCTAGAAAAACAAGTTCACTTTTAAACCAGCACCCACACAACTTGATGTATCACTATTTTCATCTTTATTAAATCCCCCGGGAGACCAGGTGCACGTAGCACTTGCTCCCATTCTGATCCTTAGCCCCTTCTGATTGTACTGTAGCTCCACCCCAGACTGAAGCCCAATTTATAGACATTCCTATGGGGGAACTAAAGCCCCACCACTGTAGTCACTGCCCCATTTCTAATATTCTTACTGTGTATGTTTACTGTAAGGGCTAGTAAACATACACTGCACTGCAGTACTGCTGAGCATTAGCTTGTTTTGTGAATGGAGTTGACCTGGTGTACTGAATAGTAGCGCTCACCTCCACCGTATGCCTGCTGCCAGAGAGGAGCGCTATCAATCTTACCCCATTAAGCATTCATCTGCTTGCTAGAAGAGTGATCTGACAGCAGTGGAAGGAGAGGGTGCAAGCTGTCTGACCATGCTGCTCAGCAACTACAGGACAGACTGGAATAGGACCAAGTGCTACATAAGCTTTGTCCCTCGGGGGTTAAAATATTGATTTAAAAAATGAGTTGATACTTCTAAATACTTCCCTTCCCTTAGCTTCCCTTTCACTTTGATTGCCCCTGGGAGAAGTGCAAGCTCCAGTCGGGGTCATTAACCAAGCATGCAGATTTCGCTTTCTTCCCAGGGACAAACAGAGCAGCAGGGGTGCAATGGAAATAAATGCAGAAGCAAGGTCGGAATCCAAGTGATCCTATTGCTTTGCCCCTCATGGGTCACTTAACCCACTTCTTGTGAGCCCATGTCATCTTTCACACACGACACATCAGCACATGGATGGATTTACAATGGATGCTGGGCTTTTTTTTCTAGCAACATTAATTGTTACAATCTACATACTTCCTTCCCACAACTCAAAGTGAATTACTAATTGTTGATGAAAAGGGCTTGACTGACAAATAAAATAACATTATGTACAGACATACCCCACTTTTAAGTACCCAATGGGGTTTATTTACTAAAGCTGGAAAGTGCAAAATCAGGCTCACTTCTGCATAGAAACCAATGAGCTTCTAACCCCAGATTGTTCAATTAAGCTTTTGTAATAAAACCTGGAAGCTCATTGGTTTTTTGCAGAAGTGAGCCTGATTTTGCACTTTCCAGCTGAAGCGCCCTACTCCCGTAGGAGCGGCTACAAGTTCATTCTTCCCTGAAGTGCCTTCCATTACCCCCTTTCCCTCAAAAGACATGACACGCAGACAGTCAATAAACAGTTGAACTATGTACATCTTTATTGCGGTTCCATGTTAAATGCTGCATTGCACCGGAAAGTCACTCTGAATAACTTCCAGTGGTTTTGAATGATGAGAAATACAACTTTGAATCCAGAATAAACGAAACTTTCGTTAGTAAAGCTTCTATCTGGCATGAATTCTCATAATGTAATGCATCTTTCCTTCCTCCTGTTAGCCACCACTTCCTGACTGCACAGTACTTCTGGTTTAACTCCATGAACGATACTCTGAATAAAGTCCAGGATATGACTTTTGGATTCCTCCAGGGTATTAGTTCTCTAAGGCCCAGCCCTGTTCTCCTTAACCCGCACACTAATCCCTATAAGGTCTTTAGAAGCACTGTTCCCCTGGGTTACACTCATGTGTTGCCGAGTGACCATCCATGAAGCACATAGAAAAGTCCTCTCCCAGTCTCCTTTTTGTGTCAGTATAGCGACTGTCCCACAAAGAATCTCCTGCAGTCTCTTCTCCATAGCATGCTTCCCTCTCCCCCCTGCAGGGGAGAGGACCAAAGCTGTACCCGAACTACATCCTTCCTCCTGGATCTCTCAAACTCCCATGCACCAAGAACCCCAGGAAGCATGTGACCAAACCTTTTATAGAAGTCCCGCCTCTGCCCAAACAAATTAATGATTAGTCCAGAGGGGTCTTCCAAAAACTACCTGTCACTCTAACTTGTATTCCTCCCATCCTCCAGGTCAAAACATGGAAAAACAGAGGAAACTGCTCAAAGTGCAAGGGGCCACACCCTCCTCTACTCTAGTAAACCTCCCATGCCAATTAAACCCACCAGCTTACACCGCAGGGTAAAACACTGGCTATTTTGGCCTAATTCTACACCTAACTCTCTATTATAGCACTCACCTAAACAGGTGGGCACTACACAGCTTTAGTAAATAAACCCCATTGTGTACTTAAAAGTGGGGTATGCCTGTATAAGAGTTAGTATCATTTCCAACACAGTCTGAGACTGAAAACCTTCATCTTGAGAGTCAGCCTTAAATATATATAGTCCACATACTGACTGGCTTTGCTTTTAGATTATAAAAGTGTTACATAAAGAAAATAATGGGGGTTATTTACGAAAGGCAAATCCACTTTGCACTGAAAGTGCACTTAGAAGTGCAGTCGCTATAGATCCGAGGGGGACATCCAAAGAAAATACAAAACAGCATTTTAGCTTGCACATGATTGGATGATAAAATCAGCAGAGCTTCCCCTCATTTCAGATCTTCCCCTCAGATTTAAAGTGACTGCACTTCAAAGTGCACTTGTAGTGCAAAGTGGAGTTGCCTTTCGTAAATAACCCCCAATATTTAAGCCAAATTCGCAATCTGATGATACAAAACGATATGATATAATTAAAAAAAAAGTATACAAGCATTGAATCATTATCATTAAAATGTGTGGTATTAAAGTGGAGTTGTAGCTATTCAACATAATGTAGATATATGTTCTGTCTGTACATGTTACCTATATAAGTAATGTATTTTAACTCTGTGCTGTGTCTTCCATCTTTTAATACTTATGATGCTCCTCTGTGGCCCACATGCTTCTATTCCTGGAATCTATAAGATGCTGCAATGGGAAGCCGTGAGCAGTGCAGTGACGTAGACTGTCAACTCTTTGGGCAGAGGATTATATTTTGAGAATTGCTTCCAGCCTTATGTGAAACTGATTACACAATACAAATGGTACAATCTCCTTTAGATTTAACAACTATGTAGGGCAAAGGCTGCCTGATTGGATACATATTAAATGGTTTAGATAGGCCCTCATATTATATTGTATTATGTAGCTTTGATAAATCTAAAGGACGTTGTACAATCAGATTGTAATGTGTCTGGTGAGGTTTAGGGCTTTATACTTCCTGGCCATATGAGGGATTGCAATGTTGGCATCATCAAGGGGAAAAAGGAGTACAAAAGATGGTACCCATAGCTTGGAAAACCAAAGCAAAAATGAAAAGTTCATTGAGGGCTTACAGCGTTCTCCTAGTTGTGGTTTTAGGGACGTTGATGTGTTCAGTGGCAGAAAAAAATCATATACATAGTTACAGAGTAGGTGAGGTTGAAAAAAGTCCATCAAGTCCAACCTATGTGTGTGATTATATGTCAGTATTACATTGAATATTCCTGTATGTTGTGGTCATTCAGGTGCTTATTTAATAGTTTTTTGAAACTATCAATGTTCACCGCTGAGACTACCGCCTGTGGAAGGGAATTCCACATCCTTGCCGCTCTTACAGTAAAGAACCCTCTACATAGTTTAAGGTTAAACCTCTTTTCCTCTCATTTTAATGAGTGGCCACGTGTCTTGTTAAATTCCATTCCGCGAAAAAGCTTTATCCCTATTGTGGGGTCACCAGTATGGTATTTGTAAATTGAAATCATATCCCTTCCCTCTATCCAGAGAGAATAAGTTCAGTGCCCGCAACCTTTCCTCATAACTAATATCCTCCAGACCCTTTAATAGCTTTGTTGCCCTTCTTTGCACTCGCTCCATTTCCAGTACGTCCTTCCTGAGGACTTGTGCCCAGAACTGGACAGCATACTCTAGGTGCGACCCGACCAGAGTCTTGTAGAGCGGGAGACTTATCGTTTTATCTCTGGAGTTGATCCCCTTTTTAATGCATGACAATATTTTGTTTGGTTTGTTAGCAGCAGTTTGGCATTGCATGACATTGCTGAGCCTATCATCTACTAGGACCCCCAAGTCCTTTTCCATCCTAGATTAGATCCTAGATATACCTTTATGGGATCTTAGTGGTTGTAAATCCTTACATATACACAGTGAAGTGACTGGCCTCAGATGATACACAGAGATTAAGCAAATCCTCCTACATAAGTTGTACCTTAGTATCTGCAGCCCTCTCTTCTCTACATGAGTTCAAAGTGCATAATTTACACAGCATTTCCGAGCTTCAGAAGGCAGGGGCCTGGGATCTGATGCCACACACTGAACATCATAGAGATCTGAGTGTAATTTGAAACCTGAGTGGAGGGAAAGGACACACCCACATGCACAGCTGAGGCTGTCAATCACCTGCTCTGTAATGGGGGGGTTGAAGGACTGTTTGCCAGGATTGCTTGTCAGGATAAATGATCAGAAGTGACTCATGCAGACAGCAGAGATAGGAAAGGAGATAGGATAGGAGAAAACACTATTGTTAGTCTAGCCAGTGCACCACAAATTAAACACTGTGGCAGATACAATGCTGTTAAACTTTCAAAAGAGTTCTACATCAAATGATAGTCCCTCATAAAACGTAAAAATTAATAATGGGGTGACACTGGTGTATTAAAGCACATGTTGTCTACTTGTGTGCCTTGGGAGGGTCCATCTGCAACATCTGTCCACAGGTAATAAAGCATCTAGGGTGAAGTTTTCAATCACATTTCACTCTCCAAACAGGTTATGCTTGAGCAAAACATATTACCAGGCGGAACCTCCTCCTGTGGAAAACCAGTTTTAAGAAACCAATAATACATCAACACTCTGTATGCATCCGGCATCAGGAGAGGATGGAAGCAAAGGTAAAGGATCCTGGAAGGGTCACTGGCTCAACTTCCACTTAGCAGGTCCTGGGCGCTGAGGCTCTTTTTGGAGCCTGGAAAGCAACACATGGCACGTACAGCCAACAATATAAGTGAAAAGCTATATGGGGCCTTGTCTTCTGCATCAGTGTTTACCCGAACCTGCAAGTAAGCGACGATGCAGATGCCCAAAGAGATGTCATTCTTGTCTGGGCAAGAACTAGGGGAAGGAGGAAGTAAGAATGGGTACCTGGGGGGGTAATGAGTTAGGAGGATGAGCGGTACTTTGAGTTTTGGGTCCACTTTAAGTGTGATTATACAAAGCAACATCTCTCCATGTAATGCAAATGAGGAGAGGAGGGGTCTGTAATCCAAATAAGGAAAGCAGCCCACGCAACAATGCTTATTTCCTGAACTGCATGTATGGAGGAGCTTCATTGTACCTTAGGAAGTGTGCTATTTTCGGAATAACCAGGTGAAAATAAAGGAAAACTTCCTTGGAAAAGAAGAAAACTAATGCTGTCACAAAATCTAGAATCTGGTAAATTGCAATGTATTATATTTTTTGGGGGGTCTAAATACACAGGGGTTGATTTAAAGTGGGGTTCCACTCAAATTTTTAACTTAATCTTACCCCCTTCAGTTAATTGCATAGATGTTCAAATGCCGCACGAAAATTTTTTTTATCGCTGTAATTACCTTTATATTGTACTTTATTGTGGCACTTCCTGTCTCTCCTCCCATGGGAGTAGGCGTGTTTATTGCCTTTCCCCGGCGCCGCACTGTCTCCTGGGAGCTTAGTGTCAGGCTTCCCAAGATTCAGTGCGGAAACAATGATGATGCACGTGAACAAGCTGTGAATGAACAGCATTCACCGCATCCAGGAAATCAATGCTTGTGGGCTTCACATGCCCACAAGCAAGATGGAAACAGCCAGCATCACATTTTTTAAGTTTTTCTTCAGTACGAAAACAGAAAGAGGCGGAAATATTACACCCAAACTGTGAGTATTATTTTGGGGTTAGCAAAGTGTCTCAATGACCTAAAAAAAAAAAAAAAAAGATTGGTCGCCGGACTCCCGCTTTAAAAGTGTTAAAGATGAATAGGCTGTTTACTTTGCAAAGGAAGTTTCCCCAGAGCTGTGGTGAAGTTTAGAATACTCAATTGCACAAAGAAAACAGCCTGATTGGATATTGAAAGTCACCTCATTCACCAAGCTCTGGGGGAATTTTCCTTGCAAAGTGCAACCTCCCTTGCAAAGTAAACAACCTATTTGCCTTTAGTAAGTCAACACCAGAGAGAATTTGACTTTCCCCAAACATTCCCTGGTGGAAAATCATGCAGGTCCATGTGCTTTAAATGACAGTGATTGATTCTACATCTGTTTGGTGAAAGTCACACTCACTGTCTTATAAATCGATCTAAAAGTTATCTCCTACTTCTGTCCCACTAAAGACAAGGTGACATCCATTGCCTGATAAATGTTTCATATTCAAGTCATAAGTGGGCTTAAAACAGTTTTTTGCATCAATTAATTACAGCCTGTACAGCCTGAAGCAGATAGTTTGGTCAATACCGATGACACCAGGAATGAAATATTCCCTTGCATCATACGCGCCCCTTCCTTGGATAGATAGCTGCACAGCCCATCGCTCGCTGACTCTGCTCCATGGCGGAAAGGCGATTTACAGCTGAATTGTGGTCAAACGCATCAGAGACCTTTCAGAGATCAATAAACATTGCTGCACTTATTTTCAAGAGCTCTCCTTGTAACCTTGATTTCTAAAACATTAAAAGTTTTTGAAGGATTTATGACTTTTGCGTTCTTTGAACTCCAAAAAGCAGATAGAATTTCAGGAGAAATATTGCGTGATCAGATTTATATTTATCTATATTTAAAGACAGATCAATAGAGAGATAACAGTTTAGAAAGACAGATAGAAAGATATATAAGAATACTTTAATAAATATAGAGATAGTTCATAAGATAGATAGATAGATAGATAGATAGATAGATAGATAGATAGATAGATAGATAGATAGATAGATAGATAGATAGATAGATAGAGAGATAGATAGATAGATAGATAGATAGATAGATAGATAGATAGATAGATAGATAGATAGATAGATAGATAGATAGATAGATAGATAGATAGATAGATAGATGATAGATATGTTTACATGAATAAGGAGAGCAAGAGGAAGTACAAAGGATAATTAAGAAAGAGAAAGGAAGGAGAGAGGAACAGAGAGTAGAAAAAAAAACTATATATATTATTTTTTCTATTTGTCCAGGATTCCTGGGGACAGTCCCCATTTTGAGGGGTTTGTCCCCAGTAAACAAGCATCCTCGACTATGATAACCTTGATATACTGTATATATATATATATATATATATATATATATATATATATATATATATATAAATCACTTGATCAGGCTCTCTTCACTAGGGTGCTGATTGCATGTACAGAACAGAACATGCTAGGACTTTATAGAGTCTAGTTTTTAGAAACTCCAACACCTTCTGTAATTTATTCTTGTGTTGTGGGAGGCCAAAAGTAAGAATAAGCCATCGAAATTTTCAGAATCCACATCACTTTTTTATTATCAAGCTTCAATTATTCTTTACATTCTGCCCCTGGTTTAATCTATCCATGCTATAAACGTGCCCATATCTGGACAGAACAATTCCTAACTTCTTAGACATCGCCTTATTTGGCATCAGCAAAAATAACCCTGTTCTTCCAAAACAAACCTTGCTAGTAGACATAAAAATATATAAAAGACAACCTGGGCCCGTGCACAGGAGAGAAACCTCTCTGTTTTATCTCATTGCCGCATTTCTGTGGTTGGGATTGAAAGCTAATTCTGCTCTTCCATCACAAACCTGCCATTAGAATGATTAATAGCTTTCAGATATGATCAGGTAATAACAGATTAAAACATAAACAATAGAAGTGATGACACAGCAAACAAAAAAGTCATTCTTTTTTATATGAAATAATTATAATTCATATTCTCAAATGAATAAAACTATAGAGCTCGGTGACAGAAAGGGATAGTAAAACTGATTTAATAGAAGGACTGGAAGTGTTTTAAATGATAAGGCAGGAAGCATGGGTTTTATATAGGTTTGAATTTTGTATATTGTGATTGGCCACCCTGAGGATCTGTAACACTGGCGTTGTAAGAACACAAGTCCAAATTTATATTATGGATTCTGGCATCTGAACATTATTTCCAAGGATACTTTTAAACTGATATTTCTAAGACTTACATGGGCACACAGTATGACTCGTGTCACATGGGTTTATCCTGATGCTGGGGAGACTTCACCATTGACTGCTTACCAGTCTCCATGGAATTGATCCCTTGATAGCCAGGTCAGGCCAGATCTATACAAAGCCTTCACCATCTAAGGCCTCATGCACATGGATAGTGACACTGTGAAAATATGCTGGGAGTATAAGATTCTGGGCATTTCATTACACCCATAGAAGTGAACAACTGTATGGGGCCATTCTTTTGTAAATGCCGATGCTTCTGTGCATTAAGATTTACCTGTTCATGAGTGTACGACCTGAGAAATGCATCAAATACACATGCATGGGTAAACTCTGATGCTTTTGTTCATTGGTGACTACATGGATATGACCACGTACAGTCCTTCACTTCTATAGCAACCTAAACTTCTGTGATTGTGGGAAAACACCTGTAACTATATGCCCAGCATATTTTTAACCTCCCACTATTCATGTACGTTAGGCATAAAGAATCAAACCTGGTGCCTACCCTTCAAAACTTAATAGAGGATTCAAGGGCATGGAGGACCTCACAGTCACCTTATACAACCTGAAGGAGACCTTTTGGAACAGCTGGAAGCTGTGGCAACACTTTGTTTACACCGAGGTCTCCTAACCTGGTTGAACCCCTGGGACTCGCAAGACCATGGCCCCAGGCGAGCGACTTCGCTTTTCAGGATTCTCCATATTTCTTTGAGTCTTTTTTTAAGTGCTGTTTAGGCACCTGGCATCAAATTAATTTCTGAGCTTCCCCCTTTCTTTCCCTCTTTCAGGGGCTGTTTATCCTTTCTTTTTCCCTTCCCTCTTATTTGCCACTCCCTCTTCTCCCTCTATTTCCCCTTTTCAGTTATAAGACCCATTATTTGCAGCTCTATGCTGTTACCTTGCCAGTATACTTTGCCTATTGGTGATTCACTCTCCTTTGGCATTTTTTGGCCCTTGGGGCCCTTTGAGTGACCCCAATATTTTTTACCTTTACTCACTTTGTCTGGTTGCCTTCATACTTCCATGTTTGTATGCGTATGCTGGAGGCGCTATCCGTCGCCTCCCACAGGAATATCTGTGTCTTGTCTGCTGATAACCAATTTGACATTTGTAATATTTTTGTTATGCTCATTATTGCTACGCAGACTTTGATGTCTAATCACCAAAACTGATATTTGGTTATCTTTATACCCTTTTATACCTTACTCTAGCCTATGTTGTACTATGGAACTTTTGGGTAAATAAAAGAATTATTTAAAGAAAAACAACAAATGTAATAGTAATTACAGCGTATGCCTTGTTGTTCCAGATATTACTATTTAGTCCTCAGCTCATGACTAGGCTAATAAAGATGGCTTATCTCCACTCTGCTTGACCATCACTTCACCCCTTAGCCACTTTCAAGTAACTACACATGACACCATCTTGGAGTTTAATGGCCATAGCAGCCCTTTAGTAACGGTGAAAATAACACATGAACATGTTAACCACATGTTAATCATAATTCTAATATAAATGGAGCCCCAAGGTCCTAGTAGGCATCCAATTAATAAAGTACCTGCATCACTTAAAGGTAAGCCTCCAACCGCAAAACCACCGACTCAAACATCAAACTGCAGATACAACCATGCCAAATACTGGGAGCCATACCTCAGACATGTCCTTACAATGTATATTTGTGCCCCATAAAAACAATGAGCAATGAGCCAACAAACCAAAAGTAGCGAATAAAGGGAGAGAGGGAAGATGGGACGTTTTCACCAACACAGCTCCCTTTTGATTGAGCACCTACCCTACCCTCTTGCTGACCACCCCCTGAAGCCGCACCTGCTCACAACCTGATCACCAATCTGGTAAGTCCTTGGCCACTTAATTTCTTTTAAGCTCAAGGAAAAACTCATCCTGGACTCAAACCTCTTTAACTCCTGTCACACTGCCCCTCCGTCTATGTTTTCACCTCTCTTTTACTTGAGGCCTAACTTTGGTGTTGTTATTGACAGTCTTCTCTATACCTACTTTATTTCTGGTGTGTGAGAAAGAACATAAAAATCAGTGAAGTGTCACTGTGGCTAGACTTGAAATAATGCAGCTAGAAGAGACACTACTCTGCTTGAGCTTTCTGTCCACCATCCTGTAGGACAAACAAATACTAAAGGGTTATTTGTTATAGAGGGCATGCATAATGAAAAGGTATCATTTGCAGTATGTGGGTCCATGTTGTACTAATTATCCGTATGCTCAAGAGGAGTTTAGACAATACACAGCTAAAGCAGAAAACAGATGTGCTTTTCAGCTATTCTTCACTAAGATGTGCTGTTTTATCTATTTTTAACTTCTTCCAAGTTTGCTATCCCTTTGCTGCATTAGGCAACACGTTCTACAAAGCGTGGAATTTACGTACCAGCTGAAAAAAAAAGAATAAACAAAGAACAGCTGGTCTGGTCCAGTCCTTTTTATTGTTGTACTTTCTGCTTAATAATCCTATTTTCCGCATTGCTTGCTTATATGCGAGATAAGCTTCTGCACACGCCTGTTGATGTTCAGTCTACATAAACTTGTGGATAACTTTTCACAGTTCTCAGCAACAAAACATCCCATTGTATGTCCCATTGAGAAACATGAACTTCTGATAGACTAGCATTACATCCATTACATAGAGTTCACTATCTGCTCAATGCTGGATGTGTCATTAGGAGCGATCTCCCCTTCAAAAACCTTACATAGTTACATAGTAGGTGAGGTTGAAAAAAGACATCAAGTCCAACCTGTGTGTGTGATTATAGGTCAATATTACATTGTATATTAAGTTAAGCATCTTTTCTCCTAATTTTAGTGAGTGGCCACGTTTCTTATTAAACTCCCTTCCGCAAAAAAATGTTATCCCTATTGTGGGGTCACCAGTATGGTATTTGTAAATTGAAATCATATCCCCTCTCAAGCGTCTCTTCTCCTGAGAGAATAAGTTCAGTGCTCGCAACCTTTATTCATAACTAATATCCTCCAGACCCTTTATTAACTTTGTTGCCCTTCTTTGTACTGGCTCCATTTCCAGTACATCCTTCCTGAGGACTCGTGCCCAGAACTGCATAGCATACTCCAGGTGCGGCCGGACCAGAGTCTTGTAGAGTGGGAGAATTAACGCTTTATCCCTGGAGTTAATCCCCTTTTTAATGCATGCCAATATTCTCTTTGCTTTGTTAATAGATGGAAACCTTGTGAGCTGCTAAAATTAATAAATATGATGACAATTAATGTGAAAAATAAAAAATAAAATAAAATAGACAGCTGCCAGCACTCCCCATACTTCCCTATATGTGACAATACAAAATTATATAACAAATGTGTGGTGCTAAGACCAAACAATAAATAAATAGATGAAATAACTATAAAGAATATATTAGGGATGGGCGAACGGTTCGGCCCGAGCATAAGTTTGGGCCAAACTTCGGTTGTTCGGACGAACACCGAACAATATGCAGTGTTCGTGGCAAATTCAAAAGCCGTGGAACACCGTTAAAGTCTATGGGACACTAACATGAAAAATCAAAAGTGCTCATTTTAAAGGCTTATATGCAAGTTATTGTCATATAAAGTGTCTGGGGACCCGGGTCCTGTCCCAGGGGACATGTATCAATGCAAAAAAAAGTTTTAAAAACAGACTTTTTTTGGGAGCAGTGATTTTATTAATGCTTAAAGTGAAACAATAAAAATTAAATATTCCTTTAAATATCGTGTCTGCGGGGGTGTCTATAGTATGCCTGTAAAGAGGTGCAGTTTTCCCGTATTTAGAACATTACCACAGCAAAATGAAATTTCTAAAGGAAAAAAGTCATTTAAAACTGATCGCGGCTGTAATGAATTGTCGGGTCTCGGCAATACAGATAAAACTCATTGAAAAAAATGGTATGGGTCATCTCCAGTCCATTACCAGGTCCTTTGGGGCTGGTATGAATATTAATGAGAACCCTGAGCCAAAAATTTTTTTAAAAATTGCATGGGGGTCCCCCCAAAATCCATACCAGGCCCTTCAGGTCTGGTATGGAAATTAAGGAGAACCCTGCGATAAATTTAAAAAAAAAAACGGCATAGAAGTCCCCCCCAAAATCCATACCAGACCCTTCAGGTCTGGTATGGATTTTAAGGGGAACCCTGCGGCAAAATTTTTTAAAAAATGGCGTAGGGGTCCTCTCCAAAATCCATACCAGACCCTTATCCGAGCACGCAACCTGAAAGGCCACAGGAAAAGAGGGGGAGATGAGAGAGCGCCCCCCCTCCTGAACCATATCAGGCCACATGCCTTCAATATGGGGAGGGTGCTTTGGAGTAGCCCCCCAAAGTACCTCGTCCCCATGTTCTCCGGTGTTTGTGGGGGTCTGCAGGTGGGGGGCTTATTGGAATATGGAAGCCCCCTTTAACAAGGGGACCCCCAGATCCCGGCCTCCCCCTCTGTGTGAAATGGTAATGGGGTACAAGTACCCCTACCATTTCACAAAAAAAGTGTTAAAATGTTAAAAACGACAAAACACAGCTTGGGACAAGTCCTTTAATAAAAAATAAAAATGTCCCATGATGTCCATTCATCTTCTATCATGCTGCTGACGAGCCGAAAAAAAGAAAAAAAACTCAACAGCTCTGCCTCCATGGAAGGCTCCCGCTGAGTGAGGCTTCTTCTTGGTGACAGCTCTTATATAGCTGAGGGCAGGGGCCACCTGGTGACATAAACAGGTGACCCTGCCCCCCCCCGGCACCTCATGACCTAGTGTCCTAGTCCTAGTGTACCCTCCACCAGATGTACCCTTACCTTAAGGGCTTTGTATAAAAGCCTGTAGTAAATGTTAACAGCTTAAGAGATTCTCCTGTAATTCCTCCTTCCTGTGATAGCTATTTGGCTCAAAAGGACAACTCCTTCCTCCTGGTTACCAGCACCCTCCTCTCACATGTCACATGTAGAATCAACAGATGCTTGCAATAGTGTGATATTGTTTTTTTAAAACATGTATTCACAAATCCCAAAGGAAGTCACGAGAAAGTGACGAAACCGGTAGGAGGAGCTTGAGCTTGAGCGCCTGACGTGTAAGGAACCAGGAAGTGCTGTGGAGCACAGGCTTAGGACGGGCTGAACGCCGCTGACCGGGGCTGCTGATCTGGCTTCAGGTGACATTATCATCCCGTCACACATGAGTATTTTAAGGCGTGTTTTTTATCATGAAATGTGAGTGTAATTCTTGTGGAGTTTAAGCTGTAATAAATGCTTTAAAAAAACAATATCCCACTATTGCAAGCCTCTGTTGTTTCTACATGTGACATGTGAGAGGAGGTTGCTGGTAACCAGGAGGAAGGAGTTGGCCGATTGGGGGACAATGTGATCCCTGTGCATGTATAGCTCAGTGCACATACAATAGAAGACTGCAAGGTAAGTGTGTTTTATTGTAGAAGAGACCATAGCATGTCTCATCTGCAATAAAGAGCTGCCCACTTGCTTTTTTTTAAATGATAGATTTAGTTCCACTTCAATGTACTGTTCTCCATTGGTTCTCCTTTGGAACAGGATTATAAACTCCTATTAGAAGGATTCTCCTAACCCTCTTTTCTTGTATTGTATTGTAACTGTACTGTCACCTTTTATTTTGTAAATTCCTGCTAAAACTGTTAGTTATATAAAAATCCTAATTAATAATATTAAAGTGGAAGTCTGGGCAAGAACTATCTAAGCTCTAAACTGCTCCCACCCTCTTCTAACGCCTATACTAACTACCCTGTAGATGGAAGATGCTTCCTATTCTCAGGGCACTCCGATCAGTTTTGTGATCTTCCTAGTGATCTGTTTTAGGGGAGAGGAGGAACAGTCAACAACTGTTCTGAGAACTGTGAGCATCTAGGTTTCAATTACCGCTGATTATGAAAGGGTTTAAAGTGTTATTATATCCTTAGTTCTTTTTAAGCATTTTCTGCAGCTGATTTAATTGCTGAGTAGGCAGCTTCTTTATCTTTTAGGGTACCCTCACACATGCGGACCGTTTAAGTCTGCCTGTCAGTTTTCCAGGCGGACCTGAACGGATGCACCTCTATGGAGCGATGGATGTCAGCGGTGACATGTCCGCTGACATCCGATCAATCCAGACGGACAGAAACCCTATTTTCAATCTGTCTGGGAGATCGGATGAAAACGGACAGGCGGATCCATTTTCATCTGATCCCCCATAGAGGAGAGCGGAGCTCTGACAGGTCTGTCTCTGCACAGCGACGGATCGATCCCTGCTGAGCAAGCGAAGTCCGTGGAAACGGACAAGCATGTGTAAAAGAGCCCTTAATCCTTTCCTCTGTTTCAGTAAGCTAGTTTCCTATTTCACTGTGACTCCTTTCTCTTGCAGTGTTCCTTTTATGCAGGGGCTAGAATTGTGTCTCCCTGTGCAGTGCGCATCATTAGAAAACACAACCTCATAGCCTAGTATGGCACTCTCCTATTCGTCCTCCAGGCTAACAGACCAACCCCAGACTGCACTGTCCACCATTAAAGGAGGTTCTACAGGCTAAAGGTTTTTTTTTTTTTTTTTACACTAATACATTTTCTGCATTTAGGTTAATAAACCCTTTTAAATGTTGTTTCCTTCCAGCCCCCCCAAATACTTATCTCAGCCCACTCTCAATCCAGCACTCTCCCCTCTCTCTCTCCTCACTGGACATGGAGGCAGCAGCGGGAGCCATTGGCTCCTGCTGCTGTCAATCAAATCCAATGAGGAGGGTGCAAAGAGTAGGTTGCCAAGTTGGGCTGTGTGTGTCTATAGACACACAACCTGGCTGGGGAGTGGGCTCACGGAGTCTGCCCCCATAGCAAGCACTTGCTATGGGGGCAGACACTGAAAAGGAGGAGTAGACAGTGCCAGCAGAGGACCCGAAAAGAGGGGGTCCAAGCCACTTTGTGCAATACCATTGCACAGAGCATGTAAGTATTACATGCTTGTTATTTTAATCTTAAAAAAATATATTTTTAATAGTGCTTTAAAGGAGTTGTATAAGGTAGAAGGTTTTTAATCTTAATGCATTCTATGCATTAAGATGAAAAGCCTTATGTGTGCAGCAGCCCCCACCCCCCAGACCCCCTAATACTTACCGGAGTTCTCTGTCCAGCGATGCCCATGAATGTCTCTGCCGTCCCAGACTCTCCCTCCTCATTGGCTCCCACTGCTGTCAATCAAAGTCAGTCAGCCAATCAGGAGAGAGAGGGGGCAGGGTCAAGCTGCAGCTCCATGTCTGAATGGACACAGGGAGCTGTGACTCAGCTCGGTGCCCCCATAGCAAGCTACTTGCTGTGGGGCACTCTGCAAAAAAAGACGTACCTATAGATAGTGTGAATATCTCTTAAACATGCATCGTTTAGGAGATATTTACTTTAGATGCAGCTGGTGATGCCATTCTTTCAGAGCCGTGATATAAACAGTGACGTCATCGCCGGCTCGGCCATTCATATCGCGAAGCCCGTGAAACCAGAAGGAAGTCCGAATGAAGATGGAAGCGCTTTCAGCGGTGACAATGCACTGCTGGAGGGCTTTGTTTTCACGTAAGTTTGTCATAATGTGCTGGTATGCAATCCATACTAGCACATTATGACTTAAACTGAACGGTGCCTATTTTTATTATTTATTAATGCGGTTTACTACTGCTTTAAGCTAAAAACTCTGAGGATTTAATACTACATTAACCACTTTGCATAGACGTCCTCCCGTGATCACGCTGCTTGCGCCATGACAGCTGATCATGGAAGTAAACAGAAGCGGGTTATCGGCTTATCGGAAAAGAAGAAAGCAGGTGAGCTGCTTCTGTTACAGGGACATCGGTCCCAACATTACTCATCAGTGTTGCTAATCAGTGCCCACCAGTTCCACCTATCGGTGCCCATCAGTACTGCTAATCAGTGCCCACCAGTGCCACCTATCAATGCCCATCAGTGCTGCCAATCTGTGCCTTTCAGTGCCTAATCATCAGTGTTGCCTATCAATGTCTATCAGTGAACATCAGTGCCGCCTATCGGTGCCACCTATCAGTGCCCATCAGTGCTGCCTATCAGTGCCAACTATCATTGCTGCCTATCAGTGCCACCTCTCAGTGCCACCTATCAATGTAGCCCCATCAGTGCCTCCTCATCAGTGCCCACCAGTGCCGAACAGTGGCGCCTCATCAGTGCCACCTATCAGTGCCACCTCATCAGTGCCTATCAATGCCGCCTCATCAGTGCCACCTCAGAGCCACCTCATCAGTGCATATCAGTGCCCATCAGTGCAGCCTCATCAGTGCACAGTGAAGGAAAAAAATGACCTGTTTGCAAAATTTTATAACACAGTATATAAAATGTTTTTTTTTTATTAAATTTGGTCTTTTTTGTTTCTTTAGCAAAAAATTAAAAGTCCAGTGGTGATTAAATACTACCAAAAGAAAGCTCTATTGGTGTGAAAAATGATAACAATTTCATATGGGTATAGTTTAGTGATCACACAATTGTCATTGAAAGTGTGACAGCGCTGAAAGCTGAAAATTGGTCTGGGCAGGCAGGGGGTGTAAGTGCCCAGTAAGCAAGTGGTTAAGTGTATCTCCAAGCAAAAGTTTTTTTTTCAGTTGTCTCTTCTCTCAAGTCTATAGCAAGAAATGAAACGTAGCCATAAAATGATACTACAACAGTGTGATTATGCTATAAGCTAGCCCTTAAAATGACACTATAATGAATGCAGTTTCACTGTATAAACTTAGGATCCTACTTTTAATACCTTATGTATAGGTTTTACCATACTATTATAAATTCAACTTCACTTTTTGTGTACAGCTTAATTTATTATGAGTATACCATCGTTGGTCCACCACATCTATGGAAGCTAGGTAATACAGAAAGCAGATACCACTATCTGTAGTGTGGAGTCTCCGGTGTCCCCTACAGTGGTTCTCTGCATAACATTGCAGAAAATATGACTTTTCAGACATTAAAAAAAAATGCTTTTTTTTTCTTAAATACCTCTGCATTTTAAATAGGTCTCATGCAATATTGTAGCATTGGCTCTCCAGCATTCTTCTGCTGCCAGAAACAGGTTTCCTGTAAAAAGGCAATGTAAAGCATTCCTAATGACATCTGTGCTCGAGAAACCTACCAATAAATCATCCTTAATCCCAGTTAACCCAAATGCCATTTTGCTTACATAATATTGTGAATTTAAGAGCGGAACTAAAATTGTTTGTGTAAAAGTAAAAGCTTTGCTCAGTTGCCATCGATACTATACCAAGCTGAATGCCTTTCGCCAACACTGACCAGTAAAAAAAGAAACAACACACAATATGTGATTTCTATGACAACACACTAAAACTATGCATAAAGGTAATACCCGCCAACTCTGCTTAGAAATCCAAAAAGGTGAAAAGTATGTTTATATCAGTTGGCAAGCAGTATGAAAAGCTACAGCATTCCTAAGCAAAATCTGGCTACTTCAAACCATGCATATCATTTAAAAATATGTAAGCAAAGGTTAGCTCTCCCAGCAACAGATCCAGAGATATAGGCTGCTGAAGTCAAATAAAAACCTCCACATATTCTGTAAAGATGAGTTTGGCTGCACGCCCCCAACACTCTACCCCATTCTCTATCGGTCAGTGCGGCCCTTGAACACATTTAAAGTCTAAATAAATGTAGCGCTACACCCGTAGGGGTCGCTGGTGAATGTGGTCTTCTCTAACTCTGCACAGCCAGGCAAACAAATTTCTAGTCACTCGGAGACCAGAAGCAGTCCTTGCATGGGATGCCCATTTGATTAATGAAACGCTGTAGGGACTTGAATTATATACACTGCAGAATATACATTCTCTCCTCTTCTATCTCGAGCACACACTTGCTTGCAGATTATCACTCCCAAGACCAGCTACCCCAGGTTTCAGATCAAGCACAGTCTCAGCTGAATCTGAAGAAATGCCCTTTGCAGGCATGGACCGTGGGCCCCCAGGGTGTAGCAAAAAAAGAAGTCTTTGGTGCTAGCTGTTCTATCTGTAGCTACTGCTCCCAGTACCATCTCTTCAGGCACTGCCAGCCCTCCTGGCTGCAGCTGCCCATTTCCACTGCCCGTGCTACCACAGTCCTCCTGACCGGTCCTGCACCCATCACAGACTGCTTCATCCCAGTCCTTTCAGGTGTGCCCCCCAGTCCTCCTGACTGTGTGTCACTCCCCGGCCCTCTTGGCTGTTCCTGTTCCTCCTGGAGACTTGCCTGGCAGAGTTCTCCTGCTGTCATCTCCTTGTTCCCATGCCTCCTGGCCAGGACACCCCGTGTATCTTCCGGAGGGTTCCATCCGCACCCGAGCCCAGGCCCAAAGTCACTACCCCTCCCCCTCTCCCCAACTGGGGAGCTCTCTCAAAGACCACAACAGCCTAACACTCCATCTCCACCTTCCACCCTAACTCTACACTGCCTCTGCTGGGCTGACTGATTATTTGAGGGGGCCTGCCCCTTGCCAACCCTTCTGTTGGGGATTGATCAGGGCCCTCAGAATACTCCAAGCAGTTCCACCTTACTTCCCCTTACGTTCTTCTAGAAGGTTCCAGTACATTCTAGAAGTAGGGGGGAGGTCTCAGTGATGCTGCATGTGAGTCATCCAGCTCTCCCTGGATCTCTGCCCAACCCAGGAAAAACACAGACAGGCTTGGCTGCCAGCCAAGCCTGCACAAATGTACCTACTCTAAATTAAAAAAAAATATCTACACTCCTAGCACACTAGAGGGTGCTACATAAATAAGCTCATGAGATAAGAGGGGAAGGGACCAAACCCAAATTTAAAGCACAACTCCAGGATCCAGGTCCTTTTTTCAGTGTCCACATCACCGCTGATCAATATGGACATCTCCTATTGGTGGAGGTGACACCTGCAACTACTGGGTCCTCTTTCATTGGCTCCAGAGGCAGAATAACTCCAGGAGGGGGGGGGGGGGGGGAGCAGTGCTCAAGAGGATAATGAGCAGGGAAAATTGCCTGGTCCCGGGTCAGGAAATTAGCTTAGCTGATGGAAGACTTTAATCAATGACCTGCACATTGCATACTCGCAGGTGTGTTAACATAAAACAATATTTCATGCACACACCCATACACATCTCTATTAGTTCTGCACTTTTCTATACCACCTAAAGATTTAACACAGTCCTAAAGTAGGAGAGGATGTATTCTCATTGTTAGCCTGGGAGGTTGGGTCATCTAGTGCATTATTCCAATGTTGTAAGATCTTATAGAAATTTTTGAGGACAGGCCTGGAGTTGGGCTTCAATTTACTTTGAAATAAGTGTAAACCCAATTACTAAAATTTCACATTAACTTTAATATGTTGATATGGTTACAAAATGTATTTTAAATCATTTTAAATTGGCAGTTTTCATTAAAAAAGTATCTAGTGATCCTGCCATGATAGTCTA
Source organism: Aquarana catesbeiana (assembly GCF_042186555.1). Lineage (NCBI taxonomy): Eukaryota > Metazoa > Chordata > Amphibia > Anura > Ranidae > Aquarana > Aquarana catesbeiana. The sequence continues at coordinate 70,570,717 of NC_133327.1, forward strand.
TGTTCAGGGTTCTCCTGTTGTAGGAGGACAACAATATGTTGCCTTGGTAAATGCCATGCAACCATCGCTGGACTGACAGCATGTAGAGAGGAAGTGGCTGTGTGAGATCAGTAGCACTGAGATACAACAAAGAAAACAAAAAGGTGAAAACAAGTATTTTAGCAAACATAAAACCAGTTAGGGTTTACATCTACTGGGTTAACATTCAGGATTAGCCAGGTACCATGTGATTGCTTTGGGGCCAATCACAGATCAAAACTGTAAGCAAGCTGTTCATGAATAGAAATCTATTCATGACTGCTTGTTTACAGTGCTGTCATGGGATCGCTATGAACAAGTTACCGGTAATTGTAATCTGCAGTGTTGCCCTAACATGGAACAGGCTGGATCATGTACAGGTACGTGATCCAGCCAGCCCATGCCACCTGTCCACAGTAATTGTGGGCAATCCGGATGTGGTTAAAGTAATACTTTTTACTTTTTTAAGGAGTAGTATTTGTATTGGAGTATCTTCAAATCACTCTACTATTCGTTTTCTACCTTTTTTCATCTCTCTAATGCAATGTTTAAAACAGTTTTATATCTTAACCTCTTGGTGCTGGCTCCCACCGGCCCTTTAAGGGGATTAAAAATGCCAGGGGGTGGGGCGGGGCTTATGACCATGTGACTGCCATGATTGGCTGTTACGGTGGTCACATGATTGGAAAACTCCCAATCGCAAGTACCAGTCGGGAGCTTTCCATGAGCCGCCAGTCAGTGTGCCAGGAGCCAAGGCCCGTCCGCCGAGAAGCCGGTGCCAAGGTATTAAAGAACAGATGCCATAAGATAAAATTTTGTAGCTACCATTCCTGACCCAGTTCTGAAAATGTTGATTAGCTAACTGCCCTCCACCTTTAAACTTAATTAAAATATAACTGAAGGCAAAACCTTTTATAGATTTGGATAAAGTAGTTAGCGGTTAGAACCAATGTCAGGTTTAAATTGCTGTGTGTCCTTGTAAGGAGATTCAACCTCTCTAATTGTCTTGATCCCCAAGGTCATTGGGAATGAAACATTGAAACCAAAATTTTGAGTTGCCACTGGAACAGGAATGAAGGGAGAAATCTTTCAATGGGAACACATGTTCCTGTGACAACTGTCTAAGAGGGTACTTAAAGCGGGGGTTCACCCACACCGCCAAAAAAAAAAAATATTAAAAGCCAGCAGCTACAAATACTGCAGCTGCTGACTTTTAATACATGGCCACTTACCTGTCCCAGGGTCCAGCGATGTCGGCAAGGGACGCCGAGAACCCGCTCGGTTCTCAGCAGCTGCCGCCGCCATCCTAGGTGAGGGAATCAGGAAGTGAAGCGTTGCGGCTTCACTTCCTGGTTCCCTACTGCGCATGCGCGAGTCGCGCTGCGCGTCCCTAGTGGTCCCCGCTCTCTCCTGGGAGCTGTGTGTTCCCAGCAGACAGCGCGGTCGGGACGGGAAGAGGCATAGACTCCCATGGGAGTTTATGCCGGAAGTGGGTGCAAATACCTGTCTTAGACAGGTATCTGCACCCCCCTCCCCCCTGAAAGGTGCCAAATGTGACACCGGAGGGGGGGAGGGTTCCGAAAAGCGGAAGTTCCATTTTTGTGTGGAACTCCGCTTTAACTCACATTGGAAACATATTCTCCCACTTCCTGTTGAGTTTACACTATGAAAAATGAAGAGGAACCTCCCTAATGGAACAGAGATGGCAAAAATATCTAACAGCAGTTTTAAACCTCCCTTAAAGTTTTGATAAACTTTAGTCACAAAAACAGATAAGCAGTTAGACAAACAATGTACTAAAACCTCCATTTATACAGCCTTGCGTCCATCCTCCTGTTGTGTGGTGTTTCTAAATATGACTATATAGTCCAGTGTTTCTCAACTCCAGTCCTCAAGGCGCACCAACAGGTCATGTTTTCAGGATTTCCACTATTTTGCACAGGTGATTTGATCAGTTTCTTTGCCTTAGTAATTACCACAGCCATTTCGTCTGAGGGAAATCCTGAAAACATGACCTGTTGGTGCGCCTTGAGGACTGGAGTTGAGAAACACTGATATAGTCTAATAGATTTAAGAGTTATGCCCCGTACACACGATCGGACTTTCCGACAACAAAACCGTGGATTTTTGTTCAAAGGTTGTTGGCTCCAACTTGTCTTGCATACAAACAAATGTTGGCCAACAATTACGAACGTGGGAACGTGGTGACATACAAGACGTACGACGAGCCGAGAAAAAGGAAGTTCAAAAGCCAGTGCGGCTCCTTCTGCTTGATTCTGAGCATTTGTGAACTTTTGTGCGACAGACTTGTGTACACACGATCGGAAATTCCGACAACAACGTTTTCTTGTCGGAAAATTTGAGAACTTGCTAGCCAACATTTGTTGGCGGAAAGTCCGCCAACAAATGTTCAATGGAGCATACACACGGTCAGACTTTCAGCCAACAAGCTCACATCCAACATTTCCCGTCGGAAAATCCAACCGTGTACGCGGCATTAGACCTACTAAACTATCACAGGCCTGGGCAGACACAGCCCTTTTCCATTCTTTACAATGCAAGTCTGTTACTCAGCTCTGCCAGCATAGAGCACTGGAGTGTAGGAACTGAAACCTGCATTTTGACTGGTAGAAAACCAGATTTTAAGGTGTTCTAAGCAAAAAACAGTTACAGAACATAGTATGGTGGGGTACAGGACTAAAAGATATACAAAAGTGTGTTACAACTGCTTACTAAGTTATTGACTCATGACAAGTATGCAGGTCCCCAGCTGTCTACATATTGAAGTCTGATCATAAAGACAGCCAATATATTTAACATAGCGCCATAAATGGCAGCATCAACAGGGACACAGATAACAAAAATTAACCTGAGAAAACACATAAACCTTTTCCATACTATCTAAAACATGAAAAAAGCTGACTGTAGTTCCACTTTAATATAACCCACCCAGATAAAGACCTTCCTTTTTTTTTTTCTCTCGTTTTTCTCTTTCGCTCCCTCTCTCTCTCCTTATTATTCTCAGGGGAAAATCTACTCTTTTTGGACACTCCCTCTGTCATCTTAAACTGCCTTATTGGTCACTCCCTCTGCCATCTACACTCTACATACTCACGAGGAGTTAGTGTCTTGGTCTCTCGCTCGATACGGTTTACATGCAAACAGAGTTTTAAGGACCCAGAAGGGCGTTATATCGTGCTATGGTGTTCACTAAATGCTAAAAACTTCATGCTGGTGAATGTCTCTGTCCCTCCACCTGTTGCTCGAGCACATATGGATCTTTGTCAAGAATAGATCTGGCTTTGGGGAATGATAACTTTCTTCCATGGTTAGATTCAATCCAATATGGCCCTAGAGCTCTCAGATCACTCCCCACTTATACTGACTATGGAGATTCAGGGACAATTATCTTCCCCACAATAGAAAATTAACCCACAGTGTCTGTCATTGATGTCAGAGGAAGACTTGATAGAATCACAACTGATAGAATTTTTTAAGAAAAACAAGGACACAACCTCGTTACTAGTAGTCTGGGATACTATGAAGGCTTTTCTATGTGGAATAATGATCAAAGAAATCTGTAAAATTAAGAGCTTATCAAGACGGCAGGAGGAGGAGGTAATGCAAATGTTGAATCAGAACAGGATTATATTACGGACCCTACAGAAGAAAGGCATTTAGCATGGCAGGAGGCCCAAAAAATGTATAAAACATTATCTTTAACTAAAGCAGAAAATAGTAGATTTTTTTCAAAAACAGAAACATTATGAGATGGGGGAACAGGTGGGACGTATGCTGGCTGTGATAGCTCAAGCACAAGAGGGCTCTTGAAGCAGTCAAAGATGCAGGAGGGGTGGCGTTGCACGATACAAGTCGTATTCAGAATATATTTCTCGACTTTTATAACTCACTATATGGGTCCAAGGTGTCAAAGTCAACGAATCAAGTCAAACAATTTCTGGATAAATTGGATCTTCCAAAACTTAAACCAGCAGAAAGATATTTTCTTGACGGTCCTATTTCCCTGGAAGAGCTAAAACAAGCAGCTGCACAGACCCATATTAATAAAGCACCAGGGATGGACGGACTACCGACGGAAATTTATAAAAAATTTGGTAAGATCTTGTTACCAGAATTATTAGAAGTATTAAATGATGCATTCAGAAAACAAAAACTTCCAGAGTCAATGCAGGAAACAATAATAATAGTGATTCCAAAACAGGGCAAGGACCCAATGTTACCTGAGTCTTATCGCCCTAACTCTCTCCTCACCTCAGATGTCAAGATATTGGCTAGGGCCTTCGCAAATAGGTTATCAAGATACACTCTAATCCACGGGGACCAAATGGGCTTTATTCAAACAAGAGCAACATCAACAAATATTTGTAGACTTTTTTTAAATATGCTATTACCCATGGATAAAATGGGATCTAGAGCAATACTGTGCTTAGATGCCTAAAAAGCCTTTGATATGGTGGAGTGTGAATACCTATGGACTGTATTGGAGGCTTTTGGTATAGGCCTGGAATTTCTAAAATGGGTAAAAATGTTATACAGGGACCCAAAAGCAAGGGTAAGAATTAATAATACAATATCTAGCCCGTTTACTCTGTTTAGAGGGACAAGGCAGGGTTGTCCCCTGTCCCCACTATTATTTGCCATAGCCATGGAGCCTCTCGGAATGTAAATGACTATATTAATTTGAAGCTTAAACCTTTATTAGCGAAATCTAGGGATAAATGTCGAAGCTGGCGTAAGCTCCCGTTGACAGTTATCGGCAGAGCAAATCTTATTAAAAGGATATGGACCCCACAATTACTTTATGTGTTTCATAATTCCCCTGTATGGATCACAGTATTTTGGTTAAAAAAAATTGAATCTCTTTTTAGAGAACTTATCTGGAGGAAAAAAAACAATCCAGCATAAAGTTAACTACACTAATGCTAACTAAAGAAGCTGGGGGACTGGCGATTCCCCATCCTAAGAACAATTTTTTAGCCTCACTTTAGCAACACTTTTGCGGATGGACAGTAGTATCAAACTCTGATCCTATACAGAACTTGCTGCTATCAGTATATGACGAATACTCATTAATTTCTTTATTGGAGACCAGAAACCAACTGTCCGATAAAAGATTTATAACGGGTAAATTATTTGACAAAGTATGGCAGGAAATGAAAAAAATGTAAGCGAAATAAAGGGCTATACGTTATATATTACAATATGGAACAATAGTAGTTATGGAGAACTGATGAAACTGGGAGGGTTCGAGATATGGAAGCTTAAGGGATTAAGGTATATGGTACAGTTATTCCAGGAAGATGTGATGAAAACCTTTATTGAATTAAGAAATGAATATAATATCCCAAATCAAAGGTTTTTTCAATTTTTACAGCTTAGGCATTCATTAAAAGCACAGGGCCGATCATATGAATTGAAATTTAATACATCAGTCGTAATAGCCTTGTTGGATAAGACAGAAAAAGAAAAAAAGAAAAAAGAGTCTGATATCACAAGTGTTAAATTTCAAGAAGCTGTGGACATACCAGCAAGGTCAGCATGGTCTGGCGATATTGGGCCAATTTCAGATGAACAGTGGACTCTGGCATTGTCGGCAATACCCCTGGCATCCCGATCCCCAAAGCAAAATTTAACACAATTATTTATCCTACACAGGGCTCACTATACACCAGAAAAATTATTCAAATGGAAACGTAGAGATACAGCCCAATGTCCCAGATGCAAAGGGAGCCCTGCTAATTTTATACATATGCTATGGAGATGCCCTAAACTCCATCATTAGTGGCATGAGGTTGTGTCTGATTAACAACGCTTTTGGGACTGGGTTGTCTCCAGAGCCAGGTGGATGTCTTCTGCGTATCCTGGATGATTCCGGGATCCCGGAAGGCATCACGGTATCAATAATAAGGAGCCTATTCCAGACCCGCAAGTTTATAGCACAAAAATGGATATCCCCATACCCACCAACAGTAGCAGAATGGAAAACACAATTACGGGAAACTCTCATGAAGGAAAGATATATATTTCTACACAAAGACTGCCCAGGGAAATTTGAAAAGATATGGAGAAGATGGTCTGATATTTTGGATGGATGATGAGATGGGAGTAGATACATTTATGAGCAATAGGGAGAGAGAGGGGGGAAATTTGGGGTTGTTTTTGGATGAGAGGGTTGTGTTTTGTTGTGGGTTGTGTTGGTTTTTTTTTTTTCTCTCTTGTTCATTTTTTTAATATGTACATGGGTGGTATGTTGTTTGTGATGTTTGTATATAAAAGCAATAAAAATGATTTAATTAAAAAAAAAAAAGATAAAGACTGGACAACCTTGTGCTAGAACATCTTTTGGTGAAGAACCATTTATAAATCAGTTTATGTGACTAGCTTCTAAAACAACACAACAGACATTCATATAGTTATTCACTAGGTTGCATTAACTTTGAAAGAGTTTGACATTTTCGATTATTTCTGAAAATAAAAGACACTGCAATAGACCACCATACAATTCAATCGGATTTAATCAAGCAGTGTGTCTTTCTGGCTGTCACCCAGTCATTCCTTGAGGCGAGGATAGAGAATGTGAGTTCACCACAAAGCACATGACAGAATTGGAACCAGTCGAGAGCCATTAAGTCAAGTAGAAATGCTCAGAGGCAATTGTCCTTGATGATTATTGGTGGGAGAGCGCCAGCCTAATTGCAGCCATCTATCCAACAGTTCTCAAGATGAGATGTGTGATACAGTCCATGAAGGGAAAATTGGCCTGTTGAGAAGTGGAACAGGCTTCTTGACAAAGATATGAACTTTTTCTATAACATTTGCTGATGACTTACGTCCAAAACCTATACAAAATGGCTTCTCCTCTTTAGTCCTCAAGGGCACCTAAGAGTGCAATTTGCTGACTGTTATCAGAGATAGTTTTTCCACAAAGTCTTCAAAGAAAACTCTTTGAAAATATATCAAGAGAGGAAAAATGAAGAAGAACTTGCTAGAACTATCATCATGTCTTATTTGTCTTTTTTTTTTCTTCGTAATTCCTAATAAAAAAACCATCAATAAACCATCCGTCAACGAAAATACAATATAGTTACACTGCTGTCCATCCCTTTTAGATGTTAGTTATTCCCTGCTTGCAAAATTATAGAATGCAAAGTCTTTTGTTTATTGTTGCACACTCTCTGGACTATAGGAAATTCTTAACTGCACCCGAAATCCCCTATGGTGATTGTTGTTTTCAGTTCAAATAAGTGTTGGTGCCATCATCTGCCAGTACCGCTATTCTGCAACCTTCTCCTCTCCATTCACATGATCATGAACCTTCTGCTGACCTGAATGTTTTTGATCATGGGCTTATTGTCCAATTCTGATGCCTGAGAGTCATTGATCATGGATGCTTGTAGGACATAGTCAGCCATACCCACTCTTTTTTTAATAAAATTATTGGTGTGCTTTGTGAATTTCTTTCAGATCTGTGAAGTAATCCAAGTGTGGAACTTCCTGCAATAAAGATCAGTCACTGCTGCTCTCTCACATTGTGCAGGGTGACTGTGTTTATCTGCAGGCTACCTGTAATGGGTGGAGCTACTAGGTACCTCCTACAGCTCTGCTGTCTGCCCTAGTTATGTACAGCACAGTGATGATGAATGAATGAATGATTTGTAAAGCACTGCAAATGCGAACTGAATCGCCTCAAGGTGCTAGATGCATTCTCTGTTGTCAGCTTCTTAGAAAAGGAAGGTCTTTAGTTTTTTCCCGAAGGCCTGATGGTTTTCATCCATGCGGATGTAGGTCGGAAGAGCGTTCCATAGCTGAGGTCCTTGGACTGCGAATCTTTGTTCTCCCTTTGCTTTGTAGCGGTATTTGGGTAATGATGAGGAGGTTTTGGTTAGCTGATCGAAGACTGTGGTTCGGCATGTAGTGTTTTATGTTCTCTCGGAGATATAGCGGAGCGTTTCCTTGTATGCATTTGTGGGTGAGGCAGAGGGTCTTGAATGTAATCCGATTCTTTACGGTTAGCCAGTGTAGGCTCCTAAGGGGGGGAGATGGGGAAATGGACACCCAGGGTTTTTTTCCTGTTAACAGTCTTGCCCGCGTCATGTCATGGCTGCTTTTTAAAGTCTAGGTTTGCAGAGACTTTGGTGTAAACAAAGTGGATTTATATTCTCTGACAAATATATTTAAAAGTGTTTGTGCCCCAAGTTCATATTTTTATTCTTGATCTAACCCTTAAAGTGATACTAAAGTCTATTTTTTTTTCTTCACAAATAATAAACATGTTATAACTGCTCTCTGAAATGGTTTTGCACAGAGCAGCCTGGATCCTCTCTTTCTCGGTCCCTCATCGAAGCTCCTGGCCCCTCCCCCCTGTCGAGTGCCCCCACAGCAAGTAGCTTGCTATGGGGGCACCCGAGCCAAGCCGTAGCTCCCTGTGTCCATTCAGACATAGAACTGTGGCTATGCCCCGCACACTCTTTATCCTGATTGGCTAACTGACTTTAAATGAAAGCAGTGGGAGCCAATGGCGCCGCTGCTGTGTCTCAGCCAATCAGGAGGGAGAGTCCCAGATGGTGATGCACTCGTGGACATCGCTGGATAGAGATGGGGCTCAAGTAAGTATTAGGGGGGCTGCATTCATAAATTTTGACTGGTCCTTTAAAAGAGCTACAGGGTATGTTTAGTAATTCCTTTAAAGGAACACTCAGCAGTTTAGTGTCCCATCTAGAGATTGCTGTAGTGCTCCTATCCACAAAGTCCTTTTATTGTTAATCTGGTGATCACAGAACCCTTGCTTGTGATGAAGGAGATCATTTTCCAAAAACACCCTCTGCAGGCATCTCACCATCACATATAGAAAGTATGATGCAAAACAAAATCTCAGTACTATGAAGTTTTTCAAAGTGACAATTCAGATTCAAACTTTCCATGTAAGTGTAAGAGACTTGCGGTGAGGATCACTCGGCAGGGGGGAGGAGCCAAGACCACCAGCGGGGGACCCAAAAAGAAGAGAATCTGGGTTGCTCTATGCAAAACCAGAGCAGGTAAATATGTTTGCTATTTTTTTTTTTATTAATACTGTTAGAATCACATTAATGCGCAGATGAAATATATATAAGAGCTGTTTTATCTGCCAAAGGATTTTTACTTCTCTTCATCCAGTCCTAAGATTTGTGCAGCACTGCCAGAAAGCACAGCCAACCTGGCATTTTTCCACTACAAGAAATACAACTAGGTCTTGCCCTTACCACAGACTGAGACTGGGCAGTGAAAAGAGAAGCAGCACAATCATGAGCTCATCTTTTTGATTTCCCTTCCCATCACCATGTTTCTAGTTACCACATGAGAACTGCAGCACAACTGGTTGGAAGATGCAACATGGTTAAAATCAGACATTTATGAATTTTACACACAGAGCCATATGGCCTGCTGGAGGTCATCTTGGAGCACCAGACAAATCAGTTCATACAGCAGGGTGTTTGCAACAAGGAGTCGCAAATGGGAATTCCTCTCCTGAAGAATGCTCTTGCATAGGCCTTCTGATTTGATTTTGATGTCTGAGGGGGTGGGGGAGCATCAGCTCATACCTCCCGGTGATGTGAAAATTTAAATGACTGATTTCCTGACTTGCAACTACATCAAGGGAACCAGATGTGGACTGGAATGTTGACCTGAGTCAAGGCAGTAACATACCTTCTGGAGGATGTTCAGGGTAATAACATACTTCCTGGTGATTAGGAAGGTAAGCTTATAGCTTTTCATTGGACAAAGGACTGCATGGGCGAGCAGACAGTGTTTTTGTGGGTTGTGTCTGTGAGTGCTTTAAAATGTGAAGGCCAATGATGAAGCCCCCAACATAGAGATCCCTTAGTAAGGACTTACGAAACGTATCATCTCTGCTCTTTTGTTTTATATGTTCTGTATTACTAGCTTTAGATTTTATGTTAGTAATTAACTTTGTTTGTAAATAAACAAGACCTTTGCTTCTTTGAACATTGTGTTTATTTTTATAGCTAATATTGTTATTATATCATCACCATTAATATTATTAGAGCTTTGACTAGACTAGCTAATAATATGAACAGACAAGATAATTCATATTTATAATTTAAATAGGGGAAGCCAAAACCACTCCCTATCTATTTCTCAACTGATTGGTTCCTTGTGTTGCTTTTTCCTCTCCTAGCCTTAGCTCTGCTGTACAGAGAATTGCTATTAGGTGTCCTTTTTCAACCAGACTAACTGTGTAACTATGTAAAATTATCTAATATTAAGATGCATATACTAGTTGCTTTAAAATATACACTTAAAATGTATATAAACCCTAATAATGCTCTTCTTTTATTAAAGCGGAGTTGCAACCAAAAATGGAACTTCCGATTATCCGGTTTCTCCCCCCCTCCAGTGTCACATTTGGCACCTTTCATGGGGGAGCAGATATCTGTCTAATACAGGTATTTGCTCCCACTGTAGGCGATAGATCACCGCCAAACATGTACGGCCCCTCCTCTGTCTCCCCCACTGTCTTCTGGGAGACACACAGGTTTCAGAAGACAGCAGGGACCAGTCAGGACGTGCAGCACGACTCGCGCATGCATATGGTATGTTACTATAGCAAGAGCCAGTGTGTGAGGACCTTTATAAAACTTGTGGACCTCGTAACATTCTACAGTTCAGTTCCAAGGAAGCAAAATCCAGAACTGAGATTTTATTTGTATCTGTAATCCTATATACAACTCGGACTGCCAAATATGTTAAGACTGCATTTAAAAGTACTAAAAAGGAATAATGTTATTAGAGGAATGATATTTACTGCAGCCTGTCATTGCGAGGGATAATGTTTCCAATAAATCAAGTTTTATCTCCGACACACACTGAAGAGCAGCGGAGAAATTCAACACCCGGTATGAGAGCGCCAGGAAGATTTTGCATCTCCCGTTACACAAACATCCCTGGAATGATTTTCTTATTAAACTGTTGCAAAGTTCTACTTTAATGTGATATGCTCCAAATGCAATATTGCCAAGCAATTAAAAACATTATTTGCGAGCTAGAAAAACTGGGATTTTAAATTGAACACTAATACTAGGAGCTTATTAAATAACATAGTTCAAGGCGATGCAAGATATCCTAACCCCTCATAACCAACAAGATATGAAAGAACCAGTTAAAAATTACTTTTTACATATACAGTAAACCTTGGATTGCGAGCGTAATTCGTTCCAGAAACATGCTTGTAATCCAAAGCACTTGTATATCAAAACAAATTTCCCCTATAAGAAATAATGGAAACTCAAATGATTCCTTCCAACACCATTTATTCATAGGTCCTTCAGTTTATAGTCCATATAAAAAGATTATAGCAATGTGATAGGTTGTGTAACTATAAAATGTCCATCCACAAATGGACGCCTCCACAAGGGGATTAGAAGCAAAATCCAGCAGTAGCTACAGAGTATTAATATGAAGAGAGGCGCCTCTAAGCGTAGCAATATGTTGCTAAATGTTGTACCTTCATTAAATGTATCCATATTGCTACACTTAGAGGCGCCTCTCTTCTCTTTTATACTCAGTTGTGACATGATGCTACTTGTATATCAAGACATCGCTTGTATATCAAGTCAAAATTTATTTAAAAATTTTGCTTGTCTTGCAAAATGCTCTCAAACCAAGTTACTCTCAAACCAAGGTTTTACTGTACAGAGATATCTAAAAACATTCAAAAATAGGGATCTTAGCTAACAATCTTAGCTAACAATTCCTGTAAGGTAAACTATGTTTCACATTCATGAAAAGTTGATGTGCAGTCTGTTGCTCTTTGTTAGGTTGTGTTTAATGGTAAAGGAGGCCTAATATGAATCTGTAATTAAAAAGTCAGGATTTATACTACAGTGGACAAAGGGGCACTCTTAGAAGCTGGCCATACACCTATAGATTATCTGCAGATTTTCTATGGTTAGATGGAAAATGTGCAACAGATTTCTCCATGTATGCTAAACTGTTTGGATGGAGGAATCTCCCACTGGGCCAAGCCTCAGTATCTTGCTAGTCGGCCCCGCTGGCTCTCAACCTAAACAATGCCTGCACCCAATCAGAATGTTCAGGTATTGTGAGAGCCAGCGGGGCCGACTAGCAAGATATATATGGAAGCTTGGGCCAGTGGGAGATTCTTCCATCCACACAGTTCAGCGTAGATGGAGGAATCTGTTCCACATTTTCCATCTGACCATAGAAAATCTGCAGATAATCTATAAGTGTACGGCCAGTCTAAGTCTGAAGCAAAAGAGACTTAACTTCCGAATACGGAAAGGCCTCTTCACAGTGAGAGCTGTAAAAATGAGGAATACACTCCCTCAAGAGCTGGTTCTGTCCAGCTCAGTAGATTGCTTTAAAAAAGTCCTGGATTCTTTCCTAAATGTACATAATATAACTGGGTACTAACATTTATAGGTAAAGTTGATCCAGGGAAAATCCGATTGCCTCTTTGGAGATCAAGAAGGATTTTTTTTCCCCCACTTGAGCAAACTGGATCATACTGTATTGTTTTTTGGGTTTTTTTTTTTGCATTCCTATGGATCAACTGTGGGTATAGGACAGTGTATATGGAGATTTGTGTGTGTGTATGTGTTTTTTTTGGGTTGAACTGGATGGACTTTTGTCTTTTTTCAACCGGATTAACTATGTAACCAGCTTGTGCTGAATGCAATCTTAAACTTGTATGTTTTTCTCCTAACAGTAGAATTCTTGGATCTCTTGAAATGACTGTATAGAGGTCCCAAAGAGCAGAAAGGCAGTCTACAAGACCACCAACAGTAAGGTACAATGCCAATGCCTTGTTATTATCACAGTGTTTCTCTTACTTTTTTATAAGTTTACTCTTTTTCAAGCTCACTCTTTTGTATCATATTAATTACATTAAATAAAGAAGTCGACTAACTTGTAGTCAACCATCTTGTACCTCTTCCCAGAACGTAGTAGAACTAAGTATGTAATGGTTGCCCCCATGTGCATATAGTATAATTACAAATGATACATACAGTATAAAAAGGTTTGTAGAACATTTAAACACAACGATAAGATCATTTACATTAAAACTGATCTGTTTTGCATGTTTATTTTAACATGTCAAATGACTGTGAATTCTCTTGAATTGAAAAAAACAAAAAAACAAAAAGAAAAATGAACAATCTGAGCGTGGCAGGGTACATTTTGTATTGTCCAACTTTTGTGAATTTCCTGACAGATTCATTTTGTTGGCTGAGAATTCTGGGAAAAACACACAAACACAAAAGTCTGTCTATTTGACCCCCCCCCCCCTCTCTTCCATTTCTCATAACCACAGATGCTTGACTTAAAATAATTGCGGCTCCAAAGAAGATTCCTTGGTGTTATCATTAACAATACATCCACTTTTTGGAACACAGCATTAGTTTAAAGTTTACTCATCTCCTGGTACTCTTCTTCGCTTTTCAAGTGTCACAGCCGTTAATACTCCATTTTTCGGAGAAGAAAATGCATTTCCACAGATTACCCAACGTCTATCACAGCGAGATGGTGTGTAAACGATCGGTGCTTACCTCTCCCTAATGGGCGTCATAAACCAATTACAAGCACTTGACAAAAGAAGCGTTTGATAGTTTGAAAAGCAATTAAATTTTTAGAGCTGTCTCCAGCAATAAAAAAGGCCTGAACAGCGATGGGGTGTCAGGAAAAGTTGCTGTGTGAAGCTCATCCCTGTGAATTATCTATCAAGACAGGCCACTCTGAATAGGAAATCAGTATTAACAAAGCTTAGGAGGTGAACCTGCCCCTCTTAACTATTAGCAGTAAAAAGAAACATCAGTTAAATTAACATTCCTTATCTTTTCTACCTCATTATGGGATGACAGGCTGAGCTCTGGTCCGCGGGCAGCCTGTCTACCAGCCTGTCACAATACAAGAGGCATCTAATGGGAGCCCCGATTGTAATTACAATGTTGAAGAGGATTTATAAGTTTTAACGAAGCTGTTTGCAGAATGTGACCTACTTAAGTCTCCGTGGGTATTACCACGAACTGTAGTCATAAAGGAAAGAGCAGATTTTATAGTTGCTGCCTACCTGTAAAAGTGTATATATATTATTTAATGTATTTTTATAATGCCAACATATCAGCCATTGTTGTACTTATCACCTGTCACCCGGACAGTCCGGGTTTTGAATCATGTGTCCAGGTTTCAGTCCCCCCGAAACCCGGACACATTATTCAGGCATGAATGTGGCTCAGAACAGGGCCAGACAGGAGGGTGAGGGGGCACTATGCACCCTGCATTACTATTCTCTTTGGAGCCCCCAAAGGTGTCCCAGGTCTATAATGCCGCATACACACGAGCAGACTTTTCGACCGGACTGGTCCAACGGACCGAATACGGTGGGCAATCCGACCGTGTGTTGTCTCCATCAGACCTGCAGCTGACTTTTTGGTGTGAAAATCTGACGGACTTTAGATTTGGAACGTTTCAAATTTGTCCGACGGACTCGAGTCCGGTCGAAAAATTCGCTCGTCTGTATGCTAGTCCGATGGACCAAAACCGACGCTAGGGCAGCTATTGGCTATCAACTTCCTTATTTTAGTCCGGTCGTAAGTCATCATGTACAAATCCGTCGGACTTTGGTGTGATCATGTGTAGGCAAGTACGTTCGTTCTAAAGTCTGTCGGAAGTCCCTCAAAAGTCCGTCGAAAGTTCATCGGAAAGACTGTCGGACCTTTGTTGCCGAAAAGTCCGCCCGTGTGTACAGGGCATAAGAGTTATAGAACCACTCCCAAAGCCACATCCGTATGGGGATACATTTTGAAAGAAAAAGGGGACCAAAAATGGCCCTGGTTCAGACTTTAGAGGCAAAATGGATGAAAATGTATATAAAAATATAATATTTTATTAATAACACTTGGTTATACATAAAGCAGGTATCAAAAGAATTAAAACCACAAACAGTAAACACACAATTGACATAAATGTATGGTGTAACAAAATGTTAACACCATATGGACAGCGGTGAGCCCCTATGCGTCAACGCATTTCGCTGTTTCGCTTCGTCAGGACACATTCAATGGTTGTTGGAAGAAACAATGATGAGCTAAAACAGTTAAAGTAATAATATATGTTATACTCTCAAAAGAACGAACAAGACCAAAAAAGAAATATTTTGCTGTGCGCCGCAAAAGTGTTCGGGTTTGGCTTGAAGAAGAATTCCTAACTCTAGTTGTACTTTGAATATCAAAATCAGCACTAAAATCTACAACTACCAAGGGCATACACATTCTAGCACCAGTTTGGTGACACACTTTCAAACACCAGTTTGGTGATACGTACCAGCTTGTCTTTGGCTCGTGGGAGGAATTTAAATGACCCAGAAGAAACCTACTTGGGAAACACTAGAAAGAGCACACAAACTCTGTGTAGATGTGTCCCTTGTGGGTTTTGTGTGTCAGATGATACACAGAGAACAAACAAATCCTCCTACATAAGCTGTACTTGTTTATCTTCAGCCATCTGTCCTGTACAGCTTCCTACAACACACATATCAAAGGATTTTTCTTAGCAGCAGACAGGTAGGGGGATCTTACATCATACATGCTGCAGAGCTAGAGCACAGAGCTGAGTGTAATCTAAGAGCTGATTGGAGGAAAGTGACACAACTCCTCTACACAAGCTCAGAGAAACATAGAGCTGAGGGTTTGAGTCATCTACTGAGTGCTGGAGGGGGCGGGGGTGCGCCATCTTGCAGGAAACCGTGGTGTCAGCTTCATTTATTAGGTGTGACCTCAGTATTAACTTATTCCCTGTACACACTATCTTTGCTATTCAGAGACTATGGAGCTATATTGCTGCATAAGCCTTAAAGCGGTAGTAAACCCGCTGCACTGCATACTAGCTCATTATGAAATACTTACCTTAGAATGAGGTGTCAGCAGGTGATCTCGGTCCACGTACAGGTTTAGGAGATATTCTTTTTCCCTACAGGTAAACCTTATTATAGACTTACCTGTCGGTCAAAGTGAAAAAAAGGGTATACAACCGCTTTAAACTGTATGTACAGCCAAAATTTTTCGGAAAGTGTATAAACCCCTATAAGGTTATTTTTTTTCATGAGGAGATTTCCCTTTACTTCCTGTTCTGGAGACACAACATAAAATGATAGGAAATCTTAACAAAGTGAGGGGAATTCCCCTCTTAGTTGTCAGCAGAATATTTGTTTCCATTGGACAATTACTCTAAAATTGTAGATTCACCCTAAATTTCTATGTCCAAGTCAATATTCATGAGTAGGGTTGAGCTTGGGTTAGGATCAATCAACTGCTGCCAAGACATTGGTTGCCCACTCCCCAGCTGCTCATGCACAAAGGAGCGGAGATGCTTCTGACATCATTCACCTAACATGGTCATGGTTAATGTTATTAACCTAATATGGCAAATAAAAGGAAAAATCAGTCTGTGTATGCAGTAAAGCATGCTGGTTATACTCACTGTGGGTTAATCGATTGTGTAAAAAGGCTCTTTGATCCTATCTTCTCTGATCCTCCCCTTTTTTTACTGTCCCCAAGCCTTCTGCTGATAGAACAAAGCCCTAGGAGGCACTCTGCACATGCTCAATTTCCATGCAAAATAATGGTACCGCTTTCAGCACCTAAAATCCAAAATAATCATACCGCCAGGGAGGTTAACCAGACACTGATAGAAGTCACAAAATTGCTATACACTGCTGATGCGAAAAGGTACCGTGATTCCCCAAAAATAAGACATACCCATAAAATAAGCTGTATCAGGATTTCTAAGCATTTGAACAATATAAGCCATACCCCGAAAATAAGACATAGTGATAGGTGTGGCTACGCAGCGTACCGGCGCGGAGCGGTAAAGAAGACGGGCAGCCCTTCTCATCTGCCCCATCATGAAAGCTGCTATCTCGGAGGTGACCGGAGAGGTGCGGGCAGCCCAATCAACAAGGTCGGCTCCCCCTGTCAGGTCCCGGTCATTCTGGAAGCTGAGGCATGGAGGGAGACATAGAAAGTGAAAGTAAAAGTCTCCTCAGTGAGGAGCAGGATGCTCTGCTTTAGGTATTGTGTGTCCTCAGGGGAAGAAGTAAAGTTGTGGCTGCCGTTTTACTCAGCACTGTGGGTCTCTCTCCCCCAGCACCAACCAGCAACAGTCTATGGATCTCTCTCCCCCAGCACCAACCAGGAACAGTCTGTGGGTCTCTCTCCCCCAACACCAACCAGCAACAGTCTGTGGATCTCTCTCCCCCAGCACCAACCAGCAACAGTCTGTGGGTCTCTCTCCCCCAACACCAACCAGCAACAGTCTGTGGATCTCTCTCCCCCATCATCAACCAGCAACAGTCTGTGGATCTCTCTCCCCCAGCACCAACCAGCAACAGTCTGTGGATCTCTCTCCCCCATCATCAACCAGCAACAGTCTGTGGATCTCTCTCCCCCAGCACCAACCAGCAACAGTCTGTGGATCTCTCTCCCCCAGCACCAACCAGCAACAGTCTGTGGGTCTCTCTCACCCAGCACCAACCAGCAACAGTCTGTGGATCTCTCTCACCCAGCACCAACCAGCAACAGTCTGTGGATCTCTCTCCCCCAGCACCAACCAGCAACAGTCTGTGGATCTCTCTCCCCCAGCACCAACCAGCAACAGTCTGTGGATCTCTCTCCCCCATCATCAACCAGCAACAGTCTGTGGATCTCTCTCCCCCAGCACCAACCAGCAACAGTCTGTGGATCTCTCTCCCCCAGCACCAACCAGCAACAGTCTGTGGATCTCTCTCCCCCAGCACCAACCAGCAACAGTCTGTGGATCTCTCTCCCCCAGCACCAACCAGCAACAGTCTGTGGGTCTCTCTCCCCCAGCACCAACCAGCAACAGTCCGTGGGTCTCTCTCCCCCAGCACCAACCAGCAACAGTCTGTGGATCTCTCTCACCCAGCACCAACCAGCAACAGTCTGTGGATCTCTCTCACCCAGCACCAACCAGCATCAGTCTGTGGATCTCTCTCCCCCAGCACCAACCAGCAACAGTCTGTGGATCTCTCTCCCCCAGCACCAACCAGCAACAGTCTGTGGATCTCTCTCCCCCATCATCAACCAGCAACAGTCTGTGGATCTCTCTCCCCCAGCACCAACCAGCAACAGTCTGTGGGTCTCTCTCCCCCAGCACCAACCAGCAACAGTCTGTGGATCTCTCTCACCCAGCACCAACCAGCAACAGTCTGTGGCTCTCTCTCCCCCAGCACCAACCAGCAACAGTCTGTGGATCTCTCTCACCCAGCACCAACCAGCAACAGTCTGTGGGTCTCTCTCCCCCAGCACCAACCAGCAACAGTCTGTGGGTCTCTCTACCCCAGCACCAACCAGCAACAGTCTGTGGGTCTCTCTCCCCCAGCACCAACCAGCAACAGTCCGTGGGTCTCTCTCCCCCAGCACCAACTATCAACAGTCTGTGGATCTCTCTCCCCCAGCACCAACCAGCAACAGTCTGTGGATCTCTCTCCCCCAGCACCAACCAGCAACAGTCTGTGGATCTCTCTCCCCCAGCACCAACCAGCAACAGTCTGTGGATCTCTCTCACCCCCCACAAACACCAGTAAAACTGCTGCTTAATAAAAATAAGACATCCCCTGAAAATAAGCCATAGTGCGTCTTCTTGAGGAAAAATAAATATAAGACGGTGTCCTATTTTCGGGGAAACACGGTATTTAGCAGTTTGTATTTACTAAAATAGTTGCATTTTCAGGTTCTGTGTTCTGTGGGAGACCAGATACAGTATAGTGAATGCAGGGTCCTGGGTTTAGTAACGCTTTGTTGCCTATCACTGGATGAATGGAACATTCAATCCTAAGAGAAAATAGTCTAAAACTACATCACTAGCCTAGTCGCAAAATACCAACCTAATCACCCTCTTTGTTCCTCCCAAGACCTCCTGCTCTCTAGCTCCCTCGTCACCTCCTCCCATATCCGCCTCCAGGACTTCTCCCGAGCCTCGCCCATCCTCTGAAATTCCCTACCCTAATCCGTCAGACTGTCTCCAAATTTATACACTTTTAGGCAATTCCTTTCCACTTCAGAGAAGCCTATCCTGCTTCCATCTAACAACTGCACTATTTTCTCCATTAGCTCATCCCCCACAGCTATTACCCTTTTGTATAACTTGACCCTCCCTCCTAGATTGTAAGCTCTAACGAGCAGGGCCCTCTGATTCCTCCTGTATTGAATTGTATTGTAATTGTACTGTCTGCCCTCATGTTGTAAAGCGCTGCATAAACTGTCCAAAGCTATATAAATCCGGTATAATAATAATAATAATAATAATTATAATAAAACAATACACTAACAATAATTTTTAGAACAAAAGCCTAGGAACATTCCTAGGAATTTGCGGTAATACATTCCTACTTTTTTTTTAAAGCCCCCTGCATATGCTGCTCACTTTCTTATGACAATACTGAGAATGCTCAGGTGGTTATAATGAAGGCAGAAACCCCCCCCCTTCTTAGCCGTCATTTGAAAGAGGCCATGGTAAGTGTGTGTCTTTTATATCCATTCTGTTATATTCTACTCTCAGCAATTATTTGGTCACCATATCTGATATGCTTGAGAGCCTTTTCCATATTTTTTTTTTCTTTTTAACTTAGAATTTTTATTAAGTGTAACAAGGATACAGAAGACAAAGTCAAGGTTGTACATCTGACAATGGAGGAAAGGGATAAATGACAGAGTAGAGAACAAAAACAAGCAAATACAATTCTGTGTTAAGTTAGCTACCAGGTGGTATGAGCCACTTCAGGCATATTTATGCTTTGACAAGAGAACAGATAGTATCTTAATATGTGGTTATAGTTCTTATGAGATCCATTGTTAGCGGGACAAAGCAAAGGACTACATAACACTTTTCCTGGCTTTTCTAGGAATGTGGCGCGCCTTCTAGAGATGAAAGGAGCTTGATTTGAGTCAATGGAGCATTAAACTTACATCTTGGGTCCAGGAGGCCCAGTGGTTAAAGAACTTTTGCACTTTAAGATGGGCTTTAGCATGCATGTATTCCATATGCATGTGTTGATCAACCACTTCAGCCCCGGAAAGATTTGCCCTCTTAATGAGCAGGCCATTTTTTTTTCGATACAGCACTGCGTCGCTTTAACTGACAATTGCGCGGTCGTGCAACGTTGCACCCAAACAAAATTGACATCCTTTTTTCCCCACAAATAGAGCTTTCTTTTGGTGGTATTTGATCACCTCTGCGTTTTTTATTTTTTGCGCAAACAAAAAAAGAGTGACCATTTTGAAAAAAAAAAGCAATATTTTTTACTTTTTGCTATAATAAATATGCCCCCCAAAAAACTAATTTCTTCCTCAGTTAAGGCCAATATATGTTCTTCTACATATTTTTGGTAAATAAACCCGCAATAAGCATATATTTTTTGGTTTGCGCAAAAAAAAGCTTTTTAAAATGTTAGCTATGCGTATAGTGTACTCGCCTAGAAGGGATTTTCTTCACTCTTGCTTGTTAAATTTATTACAAAAATATATATATATTTTTTTATTTTTAAATTTTTTTATTTATAAATTTCTTTAACAACAAGAGCATCCACTCATGACATTCAACAATACATTACATATTTCCTTATTATCATATTTTATAAAAATACGTATATCCTAAGGTAGTTAACAAAAGTATAAAGATAACCAAATAACAAAATGATATCAAATCAAGTTAGCAGGTCTCGCCTACCCCAATTGGATTCAAGCTCTAGGCATAGATTACAAAAATATTTTTGATTATTGGCTGGCTCAGTGCAAAGCAATATTTTTTTTTAATTTAATCACGCCAGCTTGGCTCATCTTCTTTTTATAAATAGCAGCAACTAATGCAGATAGGAAAAAGTTGAATTTATTTGCATCCTGGCTCCATAGTTGTAAATCTGGATATTACAAAGAGATCGAGCAAGCAAGATACAGAGGGAAATGATTTTTTTTTTCCTTTTTCAAAATCAATATTGTTACAAGAGTTGCATTTAAACTCGGGGAGAAAAGGTATCTGAATATATTTGCTTTGGTGCTCAGAAACATCAAAGGAGACTCTTTGCTAGCGCATGTATAGTACATAAATAAGAGAACTCTTATCTATCTCGCAGTGCCAGCTATTCGGAGGCTGTCAGTGCAGGCTTGTCTGAGTACAGGCATTGCACCAATTAGGCAAAGCCGCAGATTTTTGCAGACCTTGATATGAAAATTGAAAAACATTAAAAAAATAAAAATAAAGGCAATGAATTAAAAATGTTTTTTTAAAGGTATGGAAATGTGTGTTACATATGTAGCCAAAGGGTAAGGGATGAAAATATAATGACATTTTATTTTTAGAAATGTAAAAGATGTTTTCCTTTTTTTTTTTTTTTAATCTTTCATTAAAATAATATGATTTTGCCATGAAGGTTTTGTTCCAGCACTTTCTGTTAGCCTTGGTTCACACTTACAGGTGCAACCAAGCACGGGGGGGTGATATCACACATTTTTGGTGCTTTCACATGCATGGCATGTAGGGCAGCTCATTCATTTTCATGGGCTGTCCTACATGCAAAAAACGCGTTAAAAAAAAGGAGTTCAAGACTATTTTCTGAAAACATGCCACACCATGGTGCTGCAGTTTGGTGCATGCAAAAACGAGCTTGTTTACAGATTCATGGGAGTGCCATCAACAATTAATGGCACCACCACAAGTCTGCTACATGCCAGTGCTTTTCAGGGCATGTCAGGAAAGCGTGCGATGTTGAGCATGTACCATGCATGCATGCATGAACTTAGCCATACGGAGTGACAATTGCCTCCCAATTGAACTCCTATCTTGTCACCTTCCAACATGCTCTCCAAGTGGTACACATTGCACAGGCATAGCTCACCATTGCAACTATCAGAAAGCCAGTCCTAAGTAATGATTTGCAGTCAATGCTGGAAAGCATGCATGTAGATGGCAAGAGGCTACAAGAGGATGGAGTTTAATTTTAGAAACTCCTCCAATACTTCTGTAAACAAAATCCTATCCAGTTTAGCTCTATCATAATGTCCAAATTAACTTTCAGCTAAATACAGAGGTACATAAAAAATGTACAAAGTCTTACCGTTCATTCTCTTTAGAAAGCAGCCACAACCTAAGTATTAAAGCCTGCCCCCTGCCAACATGCTCTTGCTCTCTGTGTGGAAGTAATGGTCTCTCTGCAAAGATCTGACACACTCCCTAATCAGAACTAGAGCTTCCCAATCAGCAGGAAGCTTTACATACCGCACAGCAAAAAGTCTGGCTCAGCAGGGGGTGTGTCACACCTCTACAGAGAGACAACTGCTTCCACACTGAGAGCAAAGGTCCTTCTCTGCAGTTTGCTGGCAGAGTACAGACTTTTCTACTCAGGCTGTGGCTATTTTCTAATCAAATTAAACTATAATGCCCCGTACACACGAGCGGAATTTCCGTCGGAAAAATCTTGGATGGTTTTTCTGTTGGAATTCCGCTCAAGCTTGGCTTGCATACACACGGTTACGCAAAAGTTCTCTGAACTTTCGACCATCAAGAACGCGGTGACGTACAACACTACAACAAGCTGAGAAAATGAAGTTCAATGCTTTCGAGCATGCGTCGAATTGTTTCTGAGCATGCGTGGTTTTTTGCGCGTCGGAATTGCACACAGACGAACGGAATTTCCGTCAACAACTTTTTCCATCGGAAAAACAGAGAACCAGCTCTCAATCTTTTGCTGCCGGAAATTCAGACAGAAAAAGTTGGATGGAGCATACACACGGTCGGAATATCCGACCAAAAGCTCCCATCACACTTTTTTGGACGGAAATTCCGCTTGTGTGTAGACTTTGCATACCTATTTTTTTTTTAAATATACCGGTATAAGGTTGGGTTTTAGACTGTTGTGCTTGCACCCTCTTCTATGTGTCTGTACTTGTCTATAAAAATGTGGAGAACAGAGAAAATAAATAATCCCGGATTTGCTGTTAATAGGGACCAATCAGGTTTCATCTTTTATTCTCGAGTTAAATGAAATAAGTTATCTGACTAGTGATTATGGGAAACAACTTGCTATTGTTTCCAATTTCTTATTGCCAGGTTTTATTATAGATTGCCTCTTTGTTGCTATGAAGATCTATGATAGCGATAAGGTTTTGCTGACAAGACCTTTCTGCATAGGGGTTTCCAAGGCTGAGATAAAAACCAGCTGATCTGTAGTTGGTGAGGGATCCAGTGATAAGAGCACTAAAGACCAATAGTGCAGCACTCAACTGCAATCATTTTCTCCAATGTATGCTGACACAACTAAGCTAAGTTATTGAGGAGCCCCTGTTCTCTCTTCCCTGTTTTAGCCACCACAGGCTCTGAGTTAAATTAGATGTAAACTTTAACTGAAACCTTTAGTTCATTTTGTTTTCTGATCTCCCGCAGCTTCTTTTCAGCCACATCCTGTCTACATGCATTTTAGGGACTGTTGCATGACAGGTAGGTGCATTGCCTACCTGATGGATGCATTTGTGGACCATACCCATATAAGGTGCATTGAAATGGCCACCTGCAGTCTCCACTGGGTGACAACGCAGGAGCACAACTGGGCGACAGGGACAAAGCGTTGTCACTCTCTAACAGGAAGTGCCTGATTAAAGGGCCATCACAACAAGATCACTAGATATTACTATAAAACATATCATGCTACCAGATGGAGGTGGAAAGCTTCAAGGTTACAGATGCCAGTGATAGTTTGGGGCTCACCAGGCCTTCTAGGAGCAGTGCTACACTCCCAGAGAATTAACACACCTGGGAGGGACAGGTACAGCATCCAGCCTTGCAGCAGGCAGTCTGTCAAAGTATATGGCAGGCTGCGGCTGGATGGGGATTAACAATATTTTGAGTGCTTCTGGCATTTAGGACCCTGTGCATTCAGGGACGAAGATCTTTAATGCCTCTGTCCATCTTTCCCATGGACACTCACCTCTAAAAAAAACTCAGCACAGCTTGTAATCAAGATTCTGCTCTTTTCATTGTTCCTTCAGTGCCTGTTAGCTGTCACTAGAATGAACCTACTCTCACACGGCCCTCCACCGAGATGCCATTGCCTGACATGTACCATGCAGAGACAAATGTACCACCACTGTTGCTATTTAAGAATCTCCTCCAGCACAATAAATCCATTCCTCTCCCTCACTTCACACCTAGAACATCTTTGTAATTGTCTTCATGGAATCCCACTATAACTCTGAGAGCTGCTGCATCAGTATCAGTCTCCGAGCAATAAACCATTTCTTTATTTAGAAGACCCTCCATTTACTACTGTAACGATAAACCCCAGAAATCAGTGAGATGTACAGGTAAGAGGCTGGAGCCATTCTGTTTTACAACAGAAGAGGTTTAAAGTGGTCTTAGCAATAGGCACAATTTTTAATTTTTTTTTTATGTTGAATGTGTTAATTAGCTAAAATACATGCTAATCAATGTGTAAGTGCGACACTTCCAGGTATTTATTACCTCTTACAGAAATTACAGTACTCTGACAATTCCTCATGATGGCACCCCAATGCATTGCAATAATAGGACTTTAAAGAGTAACTCCACTTTCAAGGGAAAAAAATAGCAAATAAAAAAATTGAAAAATATAGCATATACAATTGCTACACAAGCTGCATTGTAAATTATTGTTATTAAAGAGTAACTCCCCCTTCGTTAAGAAAAAAACAGCATTACCCTCTGGGTGATCTATGTACATTGCAAGGATTTTAGCAAACTGTGTTGAAGATTCCTACCTTTTATTATTCTGAAGAAATCCCTGTGTGTTTGTGCCCATGTGGAAAAGTGACTCTAATAGGAGTGGTTTCATGATTATTAATCAGCTGCAGCAGCTGCAGGGCACTAATGAGGAAAATTGCAGGGTCTGCATCCCTTTAGACGTGATTTCCTATTGGGAGTATCTCACCAAAAATTACATTTTTGTTGCAGGGGATGCCCAAAATCTGACTCGTATCTTAGTGTAGACTTCTGGGAAAATCAGTGAGCCAATCACACAAGCATTCTGTACAGCACAGTGGTGTAATGGTTAGCACTTTCGCCTAGCAGCAAAAGGGTTAATTGATGGCGCTATATAAGTCCAATTTAAAAATGCATATAAAAGCAAAGGAGAAGGCCTTCAAAAAATACAGTGTTGAGGGATCATCATCAGCATTCAGACTTTATAAAGAATGCAACAAAAAATTTAAGATGTAAGAAATGTGAGATAGCGAAGGTATTGAATTTATTCTTCTCCTCAGTCTGCACGAGGGAATCAAGGGGCTTCAGTAACCAAAACTGCAGTGTTTATCCTCATGACACATCACAGGAAGCACCTCCATGGTTAACAGAGGACAGAATTAAAATTAGACTTGGGAAACTTAACATTAATAAATCACCAGGACCAGATGGCTTGCACCCGAGGGTACTTAGGGAACTCAGTCAAGTAATTGTCAGACCATTGTTCCTAATTTTTACTGACAATCTACTGATTGGAATGGTACCAGCTGATTGGAGAAAAGCCAATGTAGCACCAATACGTAAAAAGGGCCCAAGATACATCCCTGGGAATTACAGACCAGTTAGCCTAACATTAATAGTATGTAAACTCTTGGAGGGGATGATAAGGGACTATATACAAAATTTTAGTAATGAGAACAGTATCAGCATGGATTCATGAATAATCGTTCTTGCCAAACCAATCTATTAACCTTCAATGAGGAGGTGAGTTGCCACCTAGATAAAGGAAGGCCCGTAGACATGGTGTATCTGGATTTTACAAAAGCATTTGACACAGTTCCCCATAAACGTTTAATGTACAAAATAAGGTCCGTTGGCATGGACCATAGGGTGAGTACATGGATTGAAATCTGACTATAAGGGCAAGTTCAGAGGGTGGAGATAAATAGGGAAGGGTATGTAGTGGGGTCCCACAGGGTTCTGTGCTGGGACCAATCCTGTTTAATTTGTTCATAAATGACCTGGAGGATGGGGTAAACAGTTCAATCTCTGTATTTGCAGATTATACTAAGCTAAGCAGGGCAATAACTTCTCTGCAGGATGTGGAAACCTTGCAAAAAGATCTGAACAAATTAATGGGGTGGGCAACTACATGGCAAATGTGGTTCAATGTAGAAAAATGTAAAATAATACATTTGGGTGGCAAAAATATGAATGCAATCTATACACTGGGGGGAGAACCTCTGGGGGAATCTAGGATGGAAAAGGACCTGGGGGTCCTAGTAGATGATGGGCTCAGCAATGTCATGCAATGCCAAACTGCTGCTAACAAAGCAAACAGAATATTGCCATGCATTAAAAAGGGGATTAATTTCAGAGATAAAATGATAATTCTCCCACTCTACAAGACTCTGGTCTGGCCGCACCTAGAGTAGGCTGTCCAGTTCTGGGCACCAGTCCTCAGGAAGGATGTACTGGAAATGGAGCGAGTACAAAGAAGGGCAACAAAGCTAATAAAGCGTCTGGAGGATATTAGTTATGAGGAAAGGTTGCGAGCACTGAACTTATTCTCTCTGGAGAAGAGACACTTGAGAGGGGATATGATTTCAATTTACAAATACTGTACTGGTGACCCCACAATAGGAATAAAACTTTTTCGCGGAAGGGAGTTTAACAAGACACGTGGCCACTCATTAAAATTGGAAGAAAAGAGGTTTAACCTTAAATTACGTAGAGAGTTCTTTACTGCAAGAGTGGCAAGGATGTGGAATTCCCTTCCACAGGCGGTGGTCTCAGCGGGGGGCATTGATAGTTTCAAGAAACTATTAGATAAGCACCTGAACGACCACAACATACAGGGATATACAATGTAATACTGACATATAATCACACACATAGGTTAGACTTGATGGACTTGTGTCTTTTTTCGACCTCACCTACTATGTAACTATGTAACTATAAGTACCTGAAATAAATACAATAAGTACAGAACACCTCCAGGTAGCCATATTGCATTGCACTGTCAGAATATTACAGAGCTTCAGATTTAAAATGAAAGGTATTTTTTATAACATTAAATTACAATATGTATACTGTAAAAGCTATATTAATTTTTCTTTATTTGCTATTATTTTTCCTGTGAAAGTGGAATTACCATTCAAAAATTACCTTTCTTCTTAAATCTGCAGTGATGTCATTTTCTGTACAATTCTATGCAATATGGCAACCTAGAGGTGTTCTGTACACTCTTGGTGTATGGAACACACCCAGAAATGACATTTCCAACTCGTATGATTGGCTCATTGATTTTCCCAGAACTCTGTACTAAGATACAAGTCAGGTTTTAGGCATCCTCTGCAACAAAAATGTCCTCTTTGGTGCGATACTTCCAAAGGGTTAATCACTTCTAAAGGGATGCAGACTCTGCATATTTTCTCACTGGAATGCTAAGATTGCACCAACAGATTATAATGAACCAGTCACTCCCATTCAGATTCACTTAGCACATTTTGATAAACAAACAATTGGTCACAGATGGATAGAATCTCGAAAACTCGAAAATTCTTAGGTAAAGTCAAAATACAGCCTATTAACTGTAATGTGCCTATGCACACAGGCACGCAAACAAGCGCCGTGCATTGTTCAGTAAAACAAAAAAACCCAGAAAAATCTGAATTTTTGGTCAGTAATTTACGCCTCATGCGCACAAATGCACGCAAATACGTGCAAATGTCCATTTGCAGTTTGTAAAGAATGAGAACGCGAGAATAAATTTATGCGAAATTGCGTGTGCGCATATTTGCGAAAATACGTGCAAATACTTACAAAAAAAACACCTGAAATTTTGTCTGAAAAAGTAGATGCTCGAACAGGAGTATCATGTGCAAGAAGCCTTAGAAATTTGTTAATTTGAGAAAAATTTCCATCCTCCTCCATCGAATTTTCTCGTCACAGCAGTTGAAAATAGATGTTGATTTGACCAACTAATGATCCGAAAAATGAACAATCTTTTCTACAACTTTTTTTTCATGAGAATTTTCAATGAAAATTCTACCAATCTATGGCCAGCTTTACAGTTCATGTGGTTTTTGTTTGGTAAAGTCTATACATTCCAAAATCAAAGGATAAAAACTAACAAAATTATTGCTTGAATGTCAAACAAAATTTGAATGTTCCTAGAATTTTCGTACAAATTTTCCTATGAAATCTCATTTGAAATTCAGTCCATCTTTGGCCAGCTTAAGTGTTATGCCCCGGACACACGATCAGATTTTCCGACAACAAATGTTGGATGTGAGCTTGTTGGCTGAAAGTCCGACCGTGTGTATGCTCCATCGGACTTTCCACCAACAAATGTTGGCTAGCAAGTTCTCAAATTTTCTGCCAACAAAACTTTGTTGTCGGAATTTCCGATCGTGTGTACACAAGTCCGACGCACAAAAGTTCACACATGCTCGGAATCAAGCAGAAGGAGCCGCACTGGCTATTAAACTTCCTTTTTCTCGGCTCGTCGTACGTCTTGTAGGTCACCACGTTCCCACATTCATAATTGTTGGCCAACATTTGTGTGACCGTGTGTTTGCAAGACAAGTTGGAGCCAACATCCTTCGAACAAAAATCCACGGTTTTGTTGTCGGAAAGTCCGATCGTGTGTACGGGGCAAAACTGTTTGGATAAATGAATGCATAGATAAAACCCCATCACAATAGACATTTGATTCCAGAGGAATTTTTTTTTGTTCAACTTCTAGTTTTATGCTATGCAACAGAATTACCATTTACAGAGATATCTTGATAACAAACCTGTAAAGGGGTAAATGTGTCCCTTTCCCTCAACACAGGAAGAGTATTTACAAACCTATTCACCATGATTACACATTTGTTTTCATGGCCATGTAAGGTTCCTAGTGCCTTCTAAAGTGGGCCCTTAGATGGATCAAATCTCGGCTGGTCCCTGCTGAACCGGACAAGATTTGCACCATCTATGAGCAGGCTAATTGTACCAGTCAATCGATGGGTACAACCAGCATGTTGGATTTTTAACATGCAATTATTGCCAGCAGCTATAGCCGCTAGCAGTAATGACTGTGTTCTCCAGGCAGACACGGCTCCCTACGCCCCCCCATCCCACCACCACCACCACCACCAGGAAAACACAATAGCTTGGTGGGAGGGATTTCCTCTTCAACACTGACTGTGTTGGTGGGGGAATCGAGTAACTTTCTTTCCTGCAACCCGAGGTGGCAGGAAAGAAAGTTGCATTAACTGTGGCCAGCTTAACCTCCAAGTGGGACTGATGTGGCTGCTTCCTTGGAGGCTTCCTAGAGTGTAATAGAGACCTAAAGAAGAGTATATGCACAACCAGTGGGTTGAATAAAAAAAAAAAAAAAATGTGGATGCAGGAATCCATACTGTTCTATTGTATTCTGACAGTGGGCTCCCCCTTCCCCCATCAGCATACACAGATCCACACTGCAGCTATTGGCTGCATGCGCTGTTTGAATGCTGGTTTTCCAAAAGGACCCTTTGGCAAAATCTAGTTTTTGATTTTATGCATCAGACTGATGAGATCTTCTTAATCTAGGTAACTTCCCTTCTCTGGGGTGGTAGGACTGCTCTCAATGATAACATGTAGAGGTTTTCTGCAAAAAATTACAATTGCTGCATATTGTAACATTCCAGGAATTTATTCATGCATGCAGTATGTGTAAAGTGAAAGGTCTACTTTGAGATCCCTTTCACACCCGTGCGTTCGCGGTAAAGCACCGCTCGTTTTAGCAGTGCTTTACCCCTGTTTAAGCGGGGCACTTTTAACCCCAAAAAAGGTAAGTTAAAGGTAAACCACCTGAAAACTGCCTCAGCGTGAAAGAGGTCTAACACAAAGAAATAACCTCCATTTAATTGTCCTTCTATATAAACAAACAGTAGAATAGAACTTGACAAGCATAATAAGTGCAGAATTTATTCTAATGAACAAAGCCAAGTACTGTGTTCTATAATACAATGCGTAGTATAAAACCACATCACCAATAAGTGACTGGAGTAGGTGTTATGTTGTTCAATAACAATTCATGTAAAGAAGACCTATTGTCTACAGTTAAAAGAAAATAGATAAAACAGATAAAATTAGCTGAAGGCTGCAGGAACTATATTGAAAATAAAAGGGAGTTTACATTCATCTAGTATTAAAAATAAAAATATAATTTCGCCAACAGGCTAGTCCTTGTTTTCCGAATTTAGTTTGAGTGCTAAACAGAAGGTTGTTGGTTAGAGTCCCTTCACTGGCTCCCACAAGAATCGGCATGTACAAGTATGTAAAAGACTCCAAACTCAGGCAAACCTGGCTGGCTCGCCAATGTGGAAGGGGCTGTAGAAACATGGAACCCCCCATTACTATATGAAGGAATATGATGTGGGTATATCATTTTTTTCCTAAGAAGGGTTAAAGCCATATAGTTTAGCAGTATATAGCGATTCTTTTGTTGTGTGTTTTAGACCCTGCTGCAATTATTTGATATTTTCCAAGGTAACACCAGAGAACGAGAAGTTGCTGCTCTTGTCTCAGCTTTGATTTAGACAACATCTCCCCCATCACAAACAAGCTGCATTAACCTTCCAGGCTTTATACATCAAGAACAGCAGAGGGAAAAACAGCACTAATTATTCTGCAAAGGCAATGTACAAATCCATGGCTCTTGTGTGTTCAGCATATAGATGTATAAGTGATGTACAGACATCAGAAACATCAGCTTAACTGCCGCCCTATGCACTAAAATAAATTACATTTTTTTTTTTTTTTTTTTAGAAAAATGTCACTGATCAGAGCACATTTTTCAGTTGTAAAGATCCAGAAATACAACATCAGTCAACTGCTAATCTGCAGCAGCTAGAAGAAAACAAGGAAGGGATATCATGAGATGTTTTAACTACCATGGAACCTTTGCAACTAATTGTAAGCAAATGTAGACGGTATTCACATTAAAAAAAAAAAAAATCACCTTTTTTCAGAGGTCCTGTAGTTGTATCAGGAAATTGAAGGAAATTTAAACTAGCAAGAGCCACTTTGATCTAAGTATAGTCATCAAAGGCCTGCAAGCGAAAGGGAAGTGGTAAATAGTTTTATTTGTAATTATATTTGCAAACTTGATTGATTTGCCTGCATATACAGTATTAATGTGCCTATGTACACAGTATTAAAATAATAGTAATGTCTAAAAATAACAAATATGTTATAACTACTGGGTCTGTGCAGTGGTTTTGCTCCTCCTCTTCTCGGGTCCCTCGATGGTGCTCCTGGCTCCTCCCTCCTGCCCCCACAGCAAGCAGCTTGCTATGGGGGGCACCCGAGCCGAACTGTTACTCTGTGTGCCCAATCATACACAGAGCCGAGGCCTGGCCCCGCCCTCTCTATCTGTGGGAGCCAATGGTGCCCTCTGTGTGTCTTAGCCAATCAGACAGCCGGGTCTCTTGTGCAACATAGCTGTATCGAGATGGGGCTCAGGTAAGTATTAGGGGGGGCTGAGGGGGGATGCTGCAAATAGAAGTTTTTTTGTTTATCTTAATGCATATAATGCACTAAGGTGAAAACCTTCTGCCTTTAGAATCACTTTAAAGAAGATTGAAACCATAACTGGTAAACATTTAGGTTTCATGCACACTGCAGCTCTTCTAAATGCCTTTCTCCTGTTAGGATGGTTAAGATGGGTCACCAAAAAGAAATAAACAGCTCCACATAGCGTAAAACCTTACATTTATTGAATAGCAATATCAAGAATGCACTTACAGACGTCAGTGAAAAATAGGCGTACAAAGGGAAAAGCCGGCCGGCTCTAAAACAACCCGTGGCTTCCGGGTACTCGAATCGCGGTGTCGTCGGGGCGTGGCTCCTCCTCCCATATACCATACACATACACATAGTATATCCTATACTATGCCCATATTCATCCTGTACTTTATATCTCGTCTTCCGAAAGTGAAGTTATACCTAGACACCGCTATTAGAGAACGCTAATGACATGCAGTTTATCTTCTCAGCAGGTGATCAGTCTTTCTTGCAAATGTTTCCCGGGAACATGGTGGACAGGCCAGCCCCTGGGACCAGTCGTCGGCCTTGAACTACATGATCTTCACAGGTAGAAATTTTCTAAGATGCGGTCCTTCTAGTTATCAGCAGCCTCCCATTGGGATGTAATCAAAGGGCGGCTAGCTTTGCTTATATGAAAGAGGAGTAAGCAGTGCAAAGACCACAACAGGCAAAAGCAGTGTACACGCTAACACTTCTCTTTCTTCCAAATCACAGCTAAGCAATACAGTTAATTGACGAGACATTGTTTTTTTTAAGGCGGAATAACAAAGGGATCAGAGGGAACAGCAAAACTGCTGAATTTGGGAAATGCTGTTAGCAAATTAAAGTATTTTCTGCGACATGCGCAGGCTTAAAGCTGCATTAGGCCCAGAAACAAAAATGTTATATACAGTGGGGAAAATATTTATTTGATCTCCTGCAGATTTTGTAAGTTTGCCCACTTACAAAGAAATGAAGGGTCTATAATTGTTATCATAGGTGTAATTTAAATGATAGAGACAGAATATCCACCAAACATCCAAAAGAACATGTTATACAAATGTTGTAAATTATGTTACAGTTCAGTGAGTAAAATAAGTATTTGATCCCCTACCAACCAACAACAATTCTGGCTCCCATAGACTGGCTACATACATTTATGGTTTTGAAATACATTTTTCAGGAAAATTAATATATTGATACAATTTTTTGCTTTGAAAAATAATTCAAATGTAGGTTTTATTGTAAAGCACAGGCACTAAACAAGTATGGTTTGAGTATATAATGATAAGCTTGTAGACATCTGGCTATTAAACCTACTGAATATAAGCTTGTTGGACATACTATTCAAAAACCTTGGGTAATACTATGGCTTTACCGACCTCCACCCCTCTGGGAAGGCTTTCTATGAGATTATTGAGTGTGTCTGTGGAAATTTGTGCCCATTTGCCCATTTGTCCCCATTTAAAAAAAAAAAAACCCATTTCTGATGTCACAAACTTGGACAGTAAGACCTAGTTCACAATTGTCATTCCAATTCACTTCAAATGTGTTGATTAAAATTGGGGTTAGAGCTCTGTGTCACTCGTGTTCCTCTACACCGAACTAATCAATCCACGTCTTTATTGAGTTGGCTTTGTGCACAGGGGTACTGTCATGCTGGAGAAGAAAAGGTAGACCCAGAGCTGTGAAGGAACACATTCAGCAGAGGGCATACATGACAGGGTGGAAGGGGAACCTGGCAGAAGGGGTTAACTGTTATAAAATTGTGTGGTCAGTTACTAATGCTTACCTGATGGTAGGTTCACCTGCAGAGCAGAAATCGTCAGATAAACCATACTTGCCAACTGTCCCGGATTTCCCGGGACATTCCCGGGACTTTGTGGTGAATTTGTGGCGTCCCGGTAAATGTCCCGAGAAATCCGGTTCTTCGCGATTTCGCCGCCGCAGCTAGAGGTCCGCGGCCGGCGGAGACATTATCTCCGCCAGCCGCCATTTTACTGAAGTTTAGGAAGACGGCTGGGGGGGGGCTAGACGCAGCTCCTGCGTCGCCGCCCACCCTCCGCCCCGCTCCGCCTCGCCCCGCCTACCCCCCGCCCCGCTCTGCCTCGCCCCGCCTACCCCCCTGCCCCGCTGCCAGTCTGATATGGAAAGGGGCGGGGGTTCTACCCATACGGAGGACACCTCTGAGGTGGGGGGGGCGCACCGCTGTGGGACTCCTGATGTGAGGGGGGCTCCACTGGGGACACCTGATGCAAGGGGGGCTCCACTGGGGACACCAAATGTGAGGGGGGGCTCCACTGGGGACACCTAATGTGAGGGGGGCTCCACCGGGGACACCTGATGTAAGGGGGAGCTCCGGGGACACCTGATGTAAGGGGGAGCTCCGGGGACACTTGATGTAAGGGGGAGCTCCACTGGGGACACCTGATGTGAGGGGGGGCTCCACCGGGGACACCTGATGTGAGGGGGAGCTCCGCTGGGGACACCTGATGTGAGGGGGGGCTCCACCGGGGACACCTGATGTGAGGGGGAGCTCCGCTGGGCACACCTGATGTGAGGGGGGGCTCTACCGGGGACACCTGATGTAAGGGAGAGCTCCGCTGGGGACACCTGATGTGAGGGGGGCTCCACCGGGGACACCTGATGTAAGGGGGAGCTCCGCTGGGGACACCTGATGTGAGGGGGGGCTCCGCCAGGGACACCTGATGTGAGGGGGGGCTCCACCGGGGACACCTGATGTAAGGGGGAGCTCCGCTGGGGACACCTGATGTGAGGGGGGCTCCACCAGGGACACCTGATGCAAGGGGGCTCCAATTGGGACACCAAATGTGAGGGGGGGCTCCACTGGGGACACCTGATGTGAGGGGGGCTCCGCTGGAGACACCTGATGTGAGGGGGGGCTCCGCCGGGGACACCTGATGTGAGGGGGAGCTCCGCCGGGGACACCTGATGTGAGGGGGGGCTCCACTGGAGACACCTGATGTGAGGGGGGCTCAGCTGGGGACACCTGATGTGAGGGGGGCTCCGCCGGGGACACCTGATGTGAGGGGGAGCTCTGCCGGGGACACCTGATGTGAGGGGGGCTCCGCCGGGGACTCCTGGTGTGAGGGGGGCTCCGCCGGGGACTTCTGGTGTGAGGGGGGGCTCCGCTGGGGACTCCTAGTGTGAGGGGGGGCTCCTCTGGGGACATCTGATGTAAGGGGGGGACTCTGCTGGGGGCACCTGATGCAAGG
Source organism: Aquarana catesbeiana (assembly GCF_042186555.1). Classification (NCBI taxonomy): domain Eukaryota; kingdom Metazoa; phylum Chordata; class Amphibia; order Anura; family Ranidae; genus Aquarana; species Aquarana catesbeiana. Next base: position 70,605,576 of record NC_133327.1, read on the forward strand.
ACGGACTCTGCTGGGACATCTGACGCAAGGACGGACGGCTGGTGGCAGGCGACGTGGCTAGTGACACGCTCAGAGATCCCACTGATTCTGCATTATGGTGAGTTGAATGATTTCATTTTATATTAATAATAGAAATAATGCACTTCAATCATCCTGACACCATAACAACCATGGTGCCGGGATGATTGAAGTGCTAACACCAGGTGTTTGGAGTATCTTTATCTGCTGATTGTTAAACTTTCTAGAATACACGCATTTTTATTGTGTAGGATCTGGGGCTGCTGTCCCGTCATTTCCCTCTCCCCCTTTCCCCCTTTCACCCTCTCCCCCTTTCCCCCTCTCCCCCTCTCCCCCTCTCCATCCCTCATTCATCTCAGACTCTAACCACTCCCTCTTGAGCCACGCCCATTTAAGCCACGCCCACTATGTCGCGTAAACCATGCCCATTTTTCGCCGCAGCGAGCTCGCGCCACACTTGTATATTTTTCTTAGGCCATGCCAACAAACGAATGCCCCGCCCCCTAATTATTGTACGGCTCCGCCTACAGCCACAAAAGTGTCCCACTTTTTTTTTTTACAATGTTGGCAACTATGGATAAACGTCCCCCCCACCCTAGTTTTTGGGAAGTTTTGTTCTATTTATTGTGGTGTTATTTAGAGGTTTGGGGTCTAAAACTGGTGGTATATGGGTGGTGACCCATCTTAGGTATGGCGTCCTCTAGTTGGTACGGTTCAATCAATAATGACCGGGTAATGGTAAGTCTGGTGGGTATCTGAGGTCACCTGGGTTAGTCCCCGAGGCGGTGTTTTGGCAGCTGGGGTCATAACTTAACCAACTGGTGCCAAGAATACGTTTTTGTTATATGGTACCATTAAGGACCGGTAATCATTTTTATCTGGATTGATAAGTTTATTGTTATATTTTGTTATTTAACCACTTGCCTACCAGCCGCCGTCATTATACTGTGGCAGGTTGGCGCGATCCCGCGAGCCATCGTAGCTATATGTCGGCTCTTTTAAGCGGGATAGCAGGCGTGCGCGCTGCACTGCGGGGGTGCCGATGCTCGTGGCTGATAGCCGCGATGACCGCCGGTTGTGATCGATCGCGGGCAAGAGAGGCAGAACAGGGATGTGTGTGTGTAAACACACAAATCCCTGTTCTGTGAGGAGAGACAGATCGTAAGTTCCTAATAGCTAGGAACCACGATCTGTCATTTCCTCTAGGTCAGTCATCTCCCACTACAGTTAGAAACACACACAGGGAACACAGTTAACCCCTTGATCGCCCCCTAGTGTTAACCCCTTCACTGCCAGTGCCATTTTTTACAGTAATCAGTGCATTTTTATAGCACTGATCGCTGTATAAATGCCAATGGTCCCAAAAATGTGTCAAAAGTGTCCGATGTGTCTGCCATAATGTCGCAGTCCTGATAAAAATCACAGATCGCTGCCATTACTAGTAAAAAATAAATAAATAAATAAAAATGCTATAAATCTATCCCCTATTTTGTAGATGCTATAACTTTTGCGCAAACCAAACAATATACGCTTATTGCAATTTTTTTTTACCAAAAATATGTAGAAGAATACATATTGGCCTAAACTGAGAAAAAAAAAATATTTTTTTATAAAAAAATGGGGATATTTATTATAGCAAAAATTACAAAATATTGTGTTTTTTTCAAAATTGTCGCTCTTTTTTTGTTTATAGCACAAAAAATAAAAACCGCAGAGATGATCAAATACCACCAAAAGAAAGTTCTATTTGTGGGGAAAAAAGGCCGTCAATTTTGTTTGGGTGCAGCATCGCACGACCGCGCAATTGTCAGTTAAAGCGACGCAGTGCCGAATCGCAAAAAATGGCCCGGTCATTCAGCAGCCAAATCTTCCAGGGCTGAAGGGTTTAATAAAAGGCAGATTTGGCCATTTAACTCAAATAGTGTGGTTTAAAGCTTTGGGAAGTTTGTGTGAGAAGTTAGGTATGGAGGTGAGCTCTGACCTACTCTTGTCAAGGGACTTCCTCAAACTGCTGCCAGGGAAGGAAGAGCCCTAAATATATACAGATCACTAACGCCAACTAGCAAAAGTGGGTAGGAGAGAGGAACAAAGCAAAGTGATGAATCGTAAAGAAGTGAAATTGAATATAATACTAATGTATAAAGGTGAACACACTAGGTGATTATAATGTCTGCTCTTATTAAGAGCTTTCAGTCCCCAGATTTTGACATTTTAGAAGAAAATAAAGTTATGCATTATTCAAGTGTTCTGCACTAATATCATACGGTATGGGGAGTACATGGCACAGCTGCAGGGAGCACTGGGAATGGCTCTTTGAGGATTGGTGACATATTGCGTTGATGTACGGATGCGCTGTCATGATTGTAGGGACAGCGAGATGACCAATAAAGGCCACAGAAAGATGGAAGCTGGCTCACAAGGTAATTGATGCGTAACCTTTATTTCTTTCAAGGCCGGGATAATGTTGGAAAAGAAAAAAAAAATCACGAGAGATGAAAAATAAAAAACTACAAAAATGTCTAGAATTTGAAGACAATGCAAGCTGCTAGAATTTCAATTATAAAGCGATGGCTATGTAACTGATAATCCATCAAAACCATGTGGATTACAGCCTTAGCTGAACTATGCATTTGTCACGGTGTGGAGAAAAGCATAGACCAAATATACTGTAGTTATTTAAAGCTGAACGTATTTTGTGGAGTCCATTTAAAATTGTAACTGTAATGTTCTTCTTAAAGGGAACTGACAGGGGTTTCAACTTTTTCAGGAGAAAATGTAAACGTTTTGGCTGGAGATATGTGTTAACTACTAAAATTCAAATGAAGCTTGAATTAAGGTGAATCTGGACCTTGTTTATTAACCTCTCTGGCAGTCTGATTATGTCATTATTTTTGAATGTCAAAGCGGTAAATTTTTTTGCATGGAAATTTGTTTTTTTATATTGTAGACCTGATATTCTAAAGAATCACTCACTTAAATCTGTCCAAACAAGAGTCTAGTAGACATCCCAGGTATGATAAATTTTGAAACACGAAATCATAAATTATAATATAATAAATAATTATAAAAAATAATAATATAATAATAATACATTTTATTCAATAATGTAACCAAACCAAAAACACTGAAATTTGTCCAAACAAGGGTGCAATATTACTAGTCACTGTAATACTAGACACTGCAAATTGATTTAGTAAACATCCTGTGTATGAATATTTTTGAAACATGAGACTGCAGTCCGACGTCACAATCAGGACAATGGAACCTGGTTTCTGTTCTGATTTTCTTTCCACTGTCATTTCGCTTCGAGCAACAAGTCAAACACATCCTTGTAGGTGCTGACTTTTTCTCGGTTGGTGGGATGTTGTGCATGAAGTGACGACCAGTCAGGTGTTCCGGGTTGACAATGCCAACAGCACGACGTCCAGCTCCATTCACAGTTATTGATGGTGTTTGGTGGTTCACAAAAATACGCTCGGAAACTTTCCAAATGAAGTCAGAATGAATCACAGGCTTGTCATTCTTTTTTTTTGAGCAGAATGTAGGCATTCCACAAGCATTGATCAAGAAGATGCCTGAAGATCTTCTTGTAGTACTTCTTTTGCTGTTTCCTCATTGCTGAGTACAATGTCATTGCTTGGTGGGCTCTGTCGACACCTCCCATGGTGTTATTGTAGTCTATCACTACTTGTGGCTTCATGACTTCATACCATAACAGTGGAGGTATTATGAACTGTACTCATTAGGCACACATCTTTCTTGTTAAGCCATCACAGTACCATCATTTTGCCTTTCTCCCAGGCAACCATTTCTCCAGTCTTCAGCTTCTTATTGGCCAAACATGTTTTGCATCTTTTGTTTTGCAGAAGAAACTCATAAAGTTCAGGAGACGTATAAAAGTTGTCGGTTGTTACGCAATTGCCCTGATTTAGCAATGGCTCAATGAGTGAAAGAACAGAAGATGTTGCCATTCCATAGTTGCTGTATTTTGGATTGAATGTTGTTCCTTTTCCAGTGTATATAATTGAATTCCAAATGTAGCATAGCATGTAGGATTTTACGCCAAATCGTGCTTTCTTGTAGGCCATTAGACTTTCATCTATGCTGATATCTCTTTCTGGCACATAGCTTAGTTGGAAATTCATTCGAATGATTTGAAATACTTCCCAAATTTTCTTTAGTTTTGATGCAGAATGAGTAGTTTCATCAACTTCTTTGTTGTTTCCGAAAATATTTCATGATCAGGGAAAATCTGTACTCTGACATGACCGTGCCAAAGAATGGAGTGGCAAGTAATTTATTAGTTGTCCAATACCACTTCTGCAGGGGTTTCCCCACCACTCCCTTAACCACTTAAGGACCAGCCTCGTTTTGGATTTTAGGTGTTTACATGTTTAAAACAGGTTTTTCTGCTAGAAAATTAATTAGAACCCCCAAAAATTATATATGGTTTTTCTTCTAACACCCTAGAGAATAAAATGGCGGTCATTGCAATACTTTTTTTTGCACCGTATTTGCGCAGAGGTCTTAAAAGCGCACTTTTTTTGGAAAAAATTCACTTTTTTGAATAAAAAAATAAGACAACAGTAAAGTTAGCCCAATTTTTTTTTTATATTGTGAAATATAATGTTACACCAAGTAAATTGATACCCAACATGTCACGCTTGAAAATTGCGCCCGCTCGTGGAATGGCGTCAAACTTTTACCCTCAAAAATCTCCATAGGCGACGTTTAAAAAATTCTACAGGTTGCATATTTGGCGGTACAGAGGAGGTCTAGGGCTAGAATTATTGCTCTCGCTCTACCGGTCGCGGCGATACCTCACATGTGTGGTTTGACCACCATTTTCATATGCGGGGGCTACTCGCGTATGTGTTCGCTTCTGCGTGCGAGCTCGTCAGAACAGGGGGGTTTTAAAATTTTTTTTTTATTTTTATTATTTATTTTACAATATTTTATTTATTTTTACACTGTTTTTAAAAAAAAAATGGTGTCACTTTTATTCCTATTACAAGGAATGTAAACATCCCTTGTAATAGAAAAAAGCATGGCAGGACCTCTTAAATATGAGATCTGGGGTCAAAAAGACCTCAGATCTCATATTTACACTAAAATGCAATAAAAAAAAAAAAAAAAAGTCATTTAGAAAAATGACATTTGAAAAAATGTGCCTTTAAGAGGCGTGGACGGAAGTGACGTATTGACGATATCCCCGTTCAAATTTTGGACGTACATCGTCGTGCGGCGGTCTTGAAGTGGTTAAGTATTATTAGGCCCAAAAATTTCCAAATGTCATCTTTGGTCACTGGTTCCCACTTTCTGCTTCTTGGAAACTTCCGATGCGTAGTAGCTAAATTGTTGCTCTTTGTACCAGTTTGTCTCAGTAATTATTTTTTCAATAACCTCATTGGTCAGAAATGATTGTAAGAATGCCAAGGGGTTGTTGTGTTCCACGTCTACTTTCATACCAGATGATCCAGTAAATAGGAATCTTTGGGGCGCTGCCTGATCCTTATCACAGTCAATAAAGCACCAAGTTCACACATCACTGAGCTTAGTCGCAGAATCGTCGCTGTCATCACTTTCAGTGTCTGATAACGAATTTCCCCATGAATCACTATCGCTCAATTCTGCAAGTAATTCCAATTCACTATGGCTTTTGACCTAAAGGGACGTTTTTTGGATGCCATGGACGTTCTCAAGTTTCCAGGCAGAAAGAATGGTAAAAGTGCAGGCAGGGCACTGGACAAAGCACTAGGGACAAAACTGAGGTGAAATGGTTTGATACAGTAATGTAATACTAACAGATTACAATGTATTCTGTGTATGTTATGTTCTGAACTTTTAGAATTTCCCTCCCAGTTCTGCCCCCTTGCATCGCGGCGCTCGCAGGGAAGATAACCCAGGGAAACGGATACCGGCATCCACCGGAGGACATTGGGGGCTCGTAGGGACAAATTAAGTAACAGTACAGGGATACTATGGTGTAATCCCGAGTGTGGCTCGGGGTTACCGCCTTTGGTACTGAAAATTAACCCAGAGCCACACTCGAGATTACCGCCAGGGAGGTTAACGTATGCAGGGGGTTAAATTATATGAAGGAAATTTTCAAAAATTTTTGATTGGAGTTACTTTGGATGTTTGTACCTGACTACATGCTAGAGTTGCCCTTGTCTGAATATGATCCTAAAGGCAGATGTATAAAGCAAAGTTATACCTCTTTGCATTCTGAAGGTGCCTTGACTTTTTGATACCCCATCTGCTAAATACTGATTGGCTCCTGGATTTACCATATGGATGCTGGTAATAAAGGCTTGTTAAGTTTACAGCACACAGCTTGATAATCTGTAACGTCAGATAGATTTCACATTACAGTCTATAAAATGTTGGAGAGCCATAAAACCTGCACTTGTGCCATGGCCGCAATTAATAAGTAGCCAAGAAAGAATGAAAGGTCTCACCCTGGCCTCCGCATTATCACAGGCCCAGAGGGATTATAATTTACAATTATACATGCATGAGGGAAAAAAAACAGTCATCTCATATGATGATAAATTGCCAAGCTTTTTTGATTTGGGTAAATGTCCCTGAGAGACTAAAGCCTGACGACCAAATAGATTGATTCTGTGTGGACTGGGGCTAATTTGAATTTGTGTCTCTGGAGAAGTAGGACAACTGTGCAATTTATGCTGTTCCTTGCTGAAGCTCCACCGCCTGGCTTGTCAGAATATCATTATGTGTGTAATCAATCCGCTTTTTCCTCAGATTTCTCTGTTGTCACTTTTTTTTTAAGTTTAAGAACTTAAACTGTTGCAGCTGAGCAAAAATATCCATGACCTGCTAAAAGTATTATACTATGCAGTCCTAATTAACATCTAGCACAATACGGAAACTGTGGAGCTGTGAGTTACACTTTGTTGATGTGGAAAAGCATATGTGGAGCCTAATTACTGGAGAAAAGAAGATGTTTAGGGGACACTATGTTAAAAAATTGAAAATGTGTCCAATTTAATATTTGCATTGTACAGTGGTCTTCTTATTAAATTTGAAGTGCACTTTAATAAAAAAAAATAGCTGGACTTTGCTCCAGAATAAACAAGAATATTACAAACAATGCCGACAAAATGTTTTATACACAGAAGGGTCAATAAAAATTTTTAAAAATGTGTACGATTTCAAAGAAGGAAATGATAGTAATTCATGCGGAATCATCTAATACAGGGGTGTCAAACTCAATTTCATCGCAGGCTGCATCAGCATTATGGTTGCCCTCAAAGGGCCGGTTGTATCTGTAAGACTCTATAAATGTATTTACGCTTTATCAAAATAATGAATTGCCTCTGCATTTGATTATTACTGGTTTTAGTAATAATTTTAGGACATAAGCTGTGAAGGACAGGTGCAGACTGGCATCTATTAGATTGTAAGCTCTTCTGAGCAGGGCCCTCTTAATCCTCTTGTATTTTATTGTATTGTAACTGTATTGTCTCCTATTATATTGTAAAGTGCTGCGTAAACTGTTGGCTCTATATAAATCCTGTATAATAATAATAATGGAGCCCCCTTACACTCCTGTACCAGAGGATGCAAGTTTGAAAAATAGAGTCGCACAACTCTAATATCATCCACAAGATAATTTATTGGAGACTGCTGAGACAAACATGGTTCTGCCATAATGTTCTGTCTGAGCAATCTCCAGTAAAGTTTCTTGTGAATGATACCAGCGGTATGCGACCCTCCTTTTCAACTGGCATAGAATTGTATTAATCTCATAATAATTATATGCAGATGTCCAGAGCACCCCACCCCCTTACATCAGATGTCAAGATCCCCCCCCCCTTAGATCACACTGCACCCCCTTTGCCCTGTGCTGCTGCCCAGAAAAAGCTGAGGGTGGAACTGGGGTACAGAAATTGCAGGGTTTGGAGTAGGACCAGAAGAGGGCTGGAGTCAGCTGTTGGAGTCTGCTGAATGCTGAGACCAGGGAAGGCAGAGATGAGGTGGGGTTGAGGCTGCACTGAGAGGTGCTGGATCTGTAGGAAGAGTTCTGTCCTCCTCTCTGTTGTTGACTTCTGGGATGGTGGGGGGAGAGGCAGAATAGACAAGCACATTTGCGTGGAGAAGTACATGATCTTTTGGAGGAGTTCTGTCCTCCTTAGACAAGGTGGGTGCGGAGACAAGGGGGGGTGCCACTGTTGCAGGAGAGGTGCGAAGACCACATGAAATGGCCTGGTGTGATCTAAGACATTGCTGCCTTTGAGTGCTAGTCTCACATGAAGTGCCACAACTATGCTGAACTATGTTTTCCTTGTTGGAGAAGAAGCTGTACCTGAGGACCTGCAGTGCAAGGATCTCCCTGGGTGTGATTTATTAATTCTATAGATCTGAACCCTTTTTTTCTGAACATTGTTCCATACCCCACCTGTCATCAGATCACCAGTAATCAGGGAAGGAGGTGGTCAGTTCATGACATGGTAGCTTCCACACCATGACAGAACGAGGCAATGTAAGTCAGTTACAGGGAAGGATCAGCTGAAGAATGCCTAAGGGTACTACTGGTGTGTCTTGTCCTTTACCCTCTGCTTGATTTTTTGGACATGGCTTCCACACTACAGGTCCTCTTTAAGCAGTTAGGCAAAAGTAACTGTGGTAGCTACCCAACCCTATCTCTAGTGGTTAATCTACAAATGCCTACATTTAATATATACAGTATCTCACAAAAGTGAGTACACACCTCACATTTTTGTAAATATTTTATTATAACTTTTCATGTGACGGCACTGAAGAAATGACACTTTGCTACAATGTAAAATAGTAAGTGCACAGCTTGTATAATGGTGTAAATTTGCTGTCCCCTCAAAATAACTCAACACACAGCCATTAATGCCTAAACCACTGGCAACAAAAGTGTGTAGACCCCTAAGTGAAAATCTTCAAATTGAACCCAATTAGCCATTTTCCCTCCCTGGTGTCATGTGACAGGATAGGTTTTACTCAGAACAGGCCTCGCCATGGTCGACCAAAGAATTTGAGTGCACATGCTCAGCATGCTCAGCATCATATCCAGAATTCGTCTTTGGGAAATAGATGTATGAGTGTTACCAACATTGCAGCAGAGGATGAAGGGGTGGGGGGTCAGCCTGTCAGTGCTCAAACCATACGCTGCACACATTTGGTTTGCATGGCTGTCAACCCAGAAGGAATCCTCTTCTAAAGATGATGCACAAGAAAGCCCGCAAACCGTTTTCTTTAGACAAGTAGACTAAGGACATGGATTACTGTAACCATGTCCTGTGGTCTGATGAGACCAAGATAAACTTATTTGGTTCAGATGGTGTCAAGTGTGTGTGGCGGCAACCAGGTGAGGAATACAAAGACAAGTGTGTCTTGCCTACAGCCAAGCATGGTGGTGGGAATGTCATGGTCTGCTGCTGCATGAGTGCTGCCGGCACTGGGGAGGGTTAAGGCAGTGCTGGAAAATAATGGCAGCCACACAAAATATTGACACTTTGTGCCCAATTTGGACATTTTCACTTAGGGGTGTACTCACTTTTGTTGCCAGCGGTTTAGACATTAATGGCTGTGTGTTGAGTTTTTTTGAGGGGACAGCAAATTTACACTGTTATACAAGCTGTACACTCACTACTTTACATTGTAGCAAAGTGTCATTTCTTCAGTGTTGTCACATGAAAAGATATAATAACATATTTACAAAAATGTGAGAGGTGTACTCACTTTTGTGAGATACTGTATATTTTTTAATTCTTTTATTATGGCAAAGCTTCTCAGATACAGAAAATCAAGTCATCATAATCTACCAGTCTATCAAAAATGCAATAAAACAACACATACTCTGCATATCAGGATGACAGGAAAGAGGCATGACCAATGCTGGCTGCATATGCACAGCTTTGCATATACCACGGGTAATAATCATAGGGACAAAGAGGCCGCAAGGCCCAGGAGAAATAGTACAAAAGTCCATTAATGAAATTAAAGCAAATGGGACTGAGTTAATACAGGAATAAAAAACAGGTATGCAGACAAATTTTACACTTATTCATCACACATTTATCAACAGGAATTATCGTGTAACATATAACTTCTGAGAAATCAACCAACTTTCATGTTGGTTGATTTCTTGTTCATGTTGCTCAATGCAGCGGGAAGATTGATCTAACTACTGCAAGTGAGGCACCAATCAGTGGGTGGTTCTGCCTTTCCCCCCAGGAACAGAGAGGTGAGCCAAGGTGACGCCAATAGGGGGATGGAAGCATCCTCGATCTCCATGGCCACCCATTGCTTGTAGACCACATTACAATGCCAATCCAGAACCCTTTTGAAAGATACTCTGTAATACTTGCCCTTTTAATAAGTTAGCAAAAATAGAAAGAGAGCCTGTAAAAAAAAAATGCACATTAAAAATTACTTTAGGGCAATAATAACTATGTGCTCACTTACAATTTTCTTTGCTCCTATAACAAACACAAGAAATTTGGAATACCCAAGTGAAAAGTGTTTTTTCCTAAGTACTGTATTTCTTTGCATTAACAACAAGTTTTAGTTTTTACCCAAACAAGCGCAAAGTTTAAAAATGCGCTTACTCACCCACATTTTAATTTGGATCCAGTTACTGTGTGGAAGATTCGGCTTGTTTATCCCCCACCGTGAGTGACATCAAATTATATCTTCTGAACAAAATCTTTTCATACTAGTCTTGAGTGACTAATAAGCAAGGAAGTTTGCAAGTTTTGCCTCGAACTTGTAATAAATGTGAGCTAACTTGAGTAAATGACAAGCATTAAAAGCTTTTTAATAGGGATCACTAAAGTGTGAATTTCTTGAAAATGTGATGGTAAGGGCACTGAAGGACACTATAGAGCTGTGGTTCTTGTATGGCAGATAAGAAAGAACTGTAAGCTGCTCTGTAAACCTTTAAATCTTTTTTACTTAAAGCAGTGGTCATCAACCCTGTCTTCAGGGCCCACTAACAGGCCAGGTTTGCAAGATAACTGAAATACATCACAGGTGATATAATTTGCCCCTTAGTGATTGCAGTATTCTAGTCTGCATCTCCCCAAGGTAATACATAAAACCTGGCCTGTTAGTGGGCCCCAAGGACAGGGTTGATGACCACTGACTTAAAGGACACATTTAGCATCATACCCAAAAGAGTAGTTGCCCATTATGCATTGGTTATATTGTTATTGTTATATTCTACCATTTACTCCAGCTCTTCTGTCAGTAGTATCACTGTCACCATGAGAATGGCTTCCTAGGAGATTATCTGCAAAGAAATCTTAAACATTTTCATCTGTGATAGCTCTGTAAGGTTTTAATGTCTGCCTCCCTGTTGAGGAAATGTTCCCTCTTTTCCTTTCCTACAGACAACTTTGCCACTAAGATCAGAAATGGGGGTGAAATCTTTTGTGGGGACACAGACAGCAATGTATGATTTTAAAATAATCATTCACATCTAATGGCGCGTACACACGACCGGTTTTGGCGTCGGAATAAACTCTGAAGGCTTCTCTGACGGAACTCCAACAGAATTTCACTCAAGCGGTTCTGCCTACACACGGTCAAACCAAAGTCCGACCGTCCGGAACGCGGTGACGTACAACACGTACGACGGGACTAGAAAAAGGAAGTTCAATAGCCAGTAGCCAACAGCTTCCGTCTCGTACTTGCTTCAGAGCATGCGTCGTTTTTGGTCCATCGGAACAGCATACAGGCGAGCGGTTTTCCCGATAGGAATTGGTCGGAAATATTTAGAGCATGTTCTATTTCTAGGTCCATCAGAATTTTCGAGAAAAAAAAAGTGATGAGGCATACACACGATCGGAATAGACAATGAAAAGCTTCCGTCTGACTTTTTCTGTTGGACATTCCGCTCGTGTGTACGTGGCTTAACAGTGCTTTCTTCCAATATGTTGTCCCAAGAACGTTCATTGTGATTGGCTCAATGCTTTACTAAGAAGTTGCCATGCTTGTTTGACTCTTTGCTCTGCATTGTACTCACTGTGAAATCATTTTCTTAGTTCATTGATGGGCACTGGAGGCTTTCTGTGTACTTCATAACTTTCTCTATTCTTCATGTAAATTATACTGCCACATGTAGCAGTAGACCACACAGTACAAAACAAAAGCTCAGCCTACAGACAGCCCCTGCTGGTGGGAAAAAAACATGTCTTCCTGAAGAGTTCAGTTAGTGAACAAGCAGTAAAAAAAAAAAAAAGAGAAAAAAACACTCCAACATATATAGGCAACAACCACCAAAAGAGAGATGGATGCAATGTCCATCAATAAATTCAGAACACAAAATTATTAAACCATGAGTACAAAAAATCTAATTTTCTCTTTTCTTCATTCATAGCTTTCTCTGTTTTTACAATTGGCACATCAAAAATCTGGGAGGGCTAACCCTTTAAACAGATTGAAATTGTTAGACTAATCTATTTTTCTCTTTTAGATCTTGCTTTGTAGGAGCATATTAACAGCTACATGAACACAGCACATAGACATATATTTGTATTTTTACTTACACACATTACAACATATGCATGCATGTATGCTCCTTCATCCTCCAAAATTACCAAGTATTTCTGTTCAATGCAAGAATGCTCATCAAAGCAAATGTCAGCTTGGTATATAAGCGCCGCCGATCTGTTATCATTTTTCTGCAAATTGGTGCACCCAGCCAGGCCACATCGGGAGGGTAATCCATTACAGTGGAGCATACAATTCCGTATTACGCATTCCACTTCTTTACTCTCTGTGCCTCTTCTATTTTTTTCATTTCTCCACTTAAAAGACAAAAAGGAGGCAGAGAAGAAGTGAGGTCTCCAGTCATGTAAGTTTCACATAATGGGGCGATTTGTTAGGTTATTTCAGTGCTGTGTATGATCTGATCTTGCTTAAAGCGGCACGAGGCGGCAGTGACAATCTCATTATGAACACACGGCATCTGCAGCATGCACAGAGGGCAATCGCACAAATTGGACAATCTTCCACATAACTGTCTCGCCTTCTATTTCATCAGACTCTGCCTCTGGAAACTATATGCAGTCTTGGTATAAAAAACACACACAACAGTGTATGACATCATAGCTACTAAAACCATGGACACACATTCAAATAACAGCTGGTCGGGATTGGACGCAACAGAAACTTATTGCTAAGACTGGGACAACTATTTGTTGGGCTTAAAGGGTAACTCCACTTTAGTAGAAAAAAAATATAGCAAATAAAAAACATAAGCTATGCACAAGCTATGTTGCCATTTAAAGGAGAAGTACAGCCAAAGCTAGTTTGGCTGTACTTCTCCTGGGGATCACAGGAGTGCAATTCATTCTGCACTTCTATGAGCCATTTTCAGCAGACAGCGGGCTGCAGACCGCTGTTGGCTGACGTCACAGATCCGGTCCAGGCTGGGGCAAGACTGCAACAATAAAGACAAGGAGTCTTAAATAAAAATCGAATTTTATTGCACATAATCTTTAAAAACAGAAATCTTCATAAAAGCATTCGTTTATGGTGCTTAATTGATTAACTGTACATAAAACTATTGTAATGCTCTTGCTTGATAAATCCAATGAAAGAGAAATCCTCATGTGTCAACGCATTTCGCTGAAGTTAAGCTTCATCGGGATGCATGAGTGTAGCACAGTAATCCTCTTAGAAAAAATGACAGTACTTAAGATTAAAAAAATCATATATGTACATTACATTATAGTATCATCATCTAGCTTGCTGTGTGGGACATACTTCAGCAACGCATACAGCACATATGGCCCCCCAGGCAGGCAACGGAGCTTAGCTTCGGTGAAACGCTTTGACACATGAGGGTTTCTCTTTCATTGGATTTATCAAGCAAGAGCAATACAATTGATTTTTTTGTACAGTTAATCAATTAAGCACAATAAACTAATGCTTTTATGAAGCTTTCTGGTTTAAAAAATCATGTACAATAAAATGTGATTTTTATTTAAGACTCCTTGTCTGGTCTATACAGTCCGACTTTCTCTCTAGTTTTGTATACAAAACAGATGATGGCCTAGAGTGTCATGTTAATATATAATGGTGTACAGTACACCCTCAGAAATGTAATTTCTTGTTTGTATGATTGGTTCACTGATTTTCCAAGAAGTTTGCATGCACTAAGATACAGTTCAAATTTTAGGCATCCCCTGCAACAGGAATTTCAGTTCTGATGATATACTCCCCAAAGGTTAAATGCTTCTAAAGAGATGCAGACCATGCAGCTTTTTTCATTAGAACACTGAATGTACACCAACTAAATATAATGAACCAGACCTTCCCGTTCAGATTTAGTCTGTGAAGGACAAGGAGAAACAAACAGTTATTTCTTAAAGCAATAATCAAACAGGAATCCACTACAAAGTTTGATCAAATTGCGGCAATGTACATTGATCATCCAGAGGGGTTTTGTTTTTGTTTTCTCAACAAAAGTACTGTTATTTTTTACAGTAGATATCAACCCTAACTGGATGACAGTTAGTTTGCTAAAGGACTGTGTATCATAATTGCTGTTTTTTCATAATAAAATACTTATAGAACCTGAGCAGGACCTAGAAGTTCATGGTTATCACTATAGTAGTGATGCATACTACAGTGACTTCCAGCTTCCCCAAGTATGAGTAATGCATTTTTACATTGTGCCAATCTGGACAAATGTAAGTATGCAATTGAAAAACAATATACTGGAGTTCAGTATTAAAGGCTGAACTTCAAGTAGGTATTAAAAAAAATGAAACTAGTTATTTATTAATTAAAAAATCATTACATTTCTTTTTATATAGAACCATAGAACATTATAGGTTTAATCCATATTTAAATGACCCATCTGTCAGCAGTATCAGACTGGGAGGGCAAGGGTAGGGCACGAGTAGTCCGTGAGCCAATTAGGGCTCTATGGCTTTGAACAGTGTTGACACTAAATATGCTCGCAGTAGAGGAGAGCAGGGGGATGACTCACCAGTGTGCTGCTGCTTCATTACCGTCAAGTCACAGGTGACTGCCAGTCTGCATTGAGAGCTGGACTTTGCCTGGCAGGGGATCATAAGACTGGCTAAACAGGATTGCAAATCCCCTGGAAGGTAAAAAAAAAAGTCCACATGTATGTATTTCAATTGTGTATTTACCTTCCTACCCGGAGTCCAGCTTTAAGCAATCTGTCTCTTATGCATCAGGACTTAAACTTGCCTTTGTTTTTGTAGTAAAAAAAATACTCCTCTAATCATAGTATGGGCGTTTTAACATTACAGAACAGATACAGTTGAATGTGACAAACTACTACTAGAAATGCCATGACCTGGACAAATGAGAACCTTTACAGATATAAAACTTCATTTATTTTGCTTATTTTGCATTATTAATTTATCCAAAAAAAGAAAGCTGTGGTCTAATCTCTAATGAAGCAAATTCCTAATGCCCTAACTGATTGTTGGATTAGTTGGATTCCATGCGTGTAGAAACATGTTTTATTAAACCAGCAGAGAAGTAGGGAAGCTGTTATTTGTAAAGCATTTGGTTTTCTATTTTTTTTTAAGGGCGTACAATGTAAAATAAAAGCCATTGTTACCCCACTTCAGTAAATAAGGGGAGGCCAGGCTGACAATCTGGCTTTTTCAGGACACAAGAAGGGTCTATTAGTTCCTGTGGGATAATGGACGCTCCTTTGGGGTTTCTTATGGCGCGTACACACGAGTAGATTTTCCGGCATACTTGGTCCGGCGGACCAGAGTCCGCCGCATAATCCGATCGTGTGTAGGCGGATTTTTTTTTCCCCAAAGTCCGCCGTACCTAGATTTGAAGCATGTTTCAAATCTTAATCCGCCGGACTCAGTTCCTGACGGAAAGCCCGTTCGTCTCGTTCGTCTGTATGCTGGTCCGACGGACTGGTTATGACGCAAGGGCAGGGTATTGCATCTCGCGCTCGCTACAATAGGAAAAACACATTTTCCTATTGCAGCGAGCGCGGGGCATACCAGGCCCTTAAGTCTGGTATGTATTTTAAAGGGAACCACCTACACCGAAAAAACGGCGTGGGGTCCCCCCTAAAATCCATACCAGACCCCGATCCGAGCACGCAGCCCGGCCGGTCAGGAAAGGGGGTGGGGATGAGCAAGCGCCCCCCCCCTCCTGAACCGTACCAGGCCGCATGCCTTCAACATGGGGGGTGGGTGCTTTGGGGGAGGGGGCACCCTGCGGGGCCCCCCCCCCAAAAAGCACCTTGTCCCCATGTTGATGGGGACAAGGGCCTCTTCCCGACAACCCTGGCCATTGGTTGTCGGGGTCTGCGGGCGGGGGGCTTTAATAAGAGGGCCCCCAGATCCCGGCCCCCCACCCTATGTGAATGAGTATGGGGTACACACTACACAGGTTTTTAAAGTAATTTATTAGACAGCTCCGGAGGGGGTCTTCTTCCGGCTCTCTCTGGCCTCTTCTCCCGGTGTTCCGGTTCTTCTGCCGGCTCCTCCACTATCTTCATGCCGCTCTTTTGACAGCGGAGGCCTGGACTTCTGGCTTCTTGGCTTCTGAAGGGGCTGGTATGCCCCGAGATGGCGAGATTCACTTCCTTTTCTAGTCCCGTCATACCCGAGTCACGTTCAAAATGAACGGACTTGTCCATGTGTGGGCAAGTCCGTTCATTCTGAAAGTCCGCCGTAACTCCGGTGAAAGTCCATCGGAAAGACGGGCGGACCTAGTCTGCTGGAAATTCCGCTCGTGTGTACGAGGCATTAGTCTCATTAGTCTCGAGGCATTAGTCTCACTTTATCTTGCTGTATAACATCAAAATGACCCAAATGCTTTACACAATCAGTAGAGGTGATAACATTTAAAGTGGCTGTAAACCCACTTTCACTGTTTCTAAATTACTTCCATAGTGCTGATCTATAAGGATATACATGCCTCCTGCATGCATCCTTACCTGTCAAATATCTCCCCTTTAGCTGTTTGGAGCCCTGCAATACTCTGGATTCTGTTGGCAGGTCTGTTGTCCAGGGCTTGGTGGGTGGAGTCGTGATGTCAGTAGACTCCCCGTCCACCTCTACACTCCCCTTGGCCAGGCATCAATATTTCTTACACTGAACTTCTGCTGGTCTTGTGGATTATGCCCTATGATCCCTAACATCCAGTCAAAACCCAGGAAAGACACCACATGACTTCAGCATGCCCAATCATGCTGAGGAGTGAAGCAGCCAATCCTGGGAGAGCTGGAGAAGAAAGAGAGGGGTGATGTGAAGTACACAGAATGCCTCTCTCACACTCCTGCATGAGATAAGGAAATCAACTGTCACTTACAGCAAGGGGGAAGAACTGACCCTTTTTTCTCTGTGTGTCCTTTTTATCTTACTGAAGAAAGATAAGAGGATTGCTCAGAGCTGGATTAACTCTTTGTGGCAAGACTGGGCACAGATGAAATTACCTCTGCTGAAACAGATATGAGTCTTAATTAACAAAAAAATTGTGGGGTTTACATCCACTTTAAAGTGATTTGTCATGAGAAACATAGGGGCTGCCATTGCTGACCACCTTTTGAAAATGTTTGGCTAGCTACTACTAGCAATACAATGACTTGGATAAATAAGGCCCCTTTCACATCGGGTAGATTCTGTGAGCTGATCCTCCGCTGATCAGAGCAGAGCAGGCAGATGGCACATCCATGTCCACTCCGTTTTTGCAGAGCGTACACAGAGGGAGCCCACCGTGCTCTATGAGTGGCCTGAGTAAACAGACGCAGCTTTCTGTTTACACTTGGCCACCACTGATCAGCTTCAACTTAAGTCCACTTCTGTTTTTTTTTTTTAACTGGTCTGATCGGACACAGAGGAGGGCAGCTATAAATGGACACAAGTCTGTTTACACCTGTCTGTCCATATGGATAAATGGACCTTCTGATCAGGTCTTGGAAAACTGACAAAAAAGAAGAATTATCAGGGCAATGCTTTGTGACAATGCAATGCATTGCCCCTACACAATGCAAACCAGAGAATGCACATTTTACAGAGCCATAATGCTCTCCTGCTGGGGTGAATGGGCTCTAAAAGAGACAAAACATGGGGAAATGTATGTGTATTGCATAGATGCATAGTGTTTTTTTTTTTCCAGACATACAATTTGATTTGGTTACAAACAGGAAGGTGATAGAGCAGACATACTCATCTAGAGTTCTGTGAAACCCTATTGTTTCTCCAGAGGTTGCTAGGGGTTCCTTGCGCTAAGTTTGATTGACTTCCCATCTGATGGTGCCTGCATAGTTCCAGTGTCACTTGGCAGAATCAGTAGCATCACACCAATAATCATTTTGGCTGTCTGTAGGGGTGACATTCCAACCACCAATGAAAGGAGCATTCTTCCCACTGACTACCAATATAAGGCCCCTTTTGCACGAAGGGTCAGATCAGGTCCACCTGTCATGTTTTCAGGTAAACCTAATCAGACAGTCCATTCACCCCTATGGACCCGGGGGTGAAATCAGACTTGTGTTCATTTACACACACCTACCTCCAATCCGGTCTGCTAAGAAAAAAATCTGAAGGGGATCCGTACTCCTCCATCTAGGTGGATCGGATCTGAGGGCAGTCAGGTAGGTATAAATGGACAGTGGAGTCTGTATATTCACCCGGCCACCAACAGAGCAGAAGGGGCTCTGTCCACTCTGCAGAAACTGACCAGACATAGACCTGTCATTCACCCGCTCTGCTCTGATCAGTGGACAGATCCCCTGCTGATCAAAACGGAGTCCGCCCTGTGTAAAAGGGGCCTAAGGAGCATAAATCTCATTGACCACCACTGTAAGGGAGGCATTCTTCCAACTATTAACAAATGTAAGGACCATTCTTTCCACTGACCAACAGTACAGGGAGCATTTTTCCCACTGACCACTAATGTAAGGACCATTCTTCCCACTGACCAACAGTGCAGGGAGCATTCTTCCTGACCACCAACGTAAGGGGCATTCTTCCAACTGACCACCAATGTAAGGAGCATTTTTCCTACTGGCCACCAATGTAAGGGGCATTCTTCTCACTAACCACCAATGTATGGGACATTTTTCCCACTGATCACCATGGAGCATTTTCCCACAGTCCCTGATTAATATATTTTTGCAGGGGTTCCTTGAGACCTGAAAATTATTGTCAGGGTTCCTCTGTGGTTAAAAGGTTGAGAACGGTCATGGAAAGTTATGTACATGTAATCTTATAACTCAAAGTAAAAATAGCTTGAATCATTGCCTAAACACTTTGGAGATGATTTACTAAAACTGGAGAGTGCAAAATATGATGCAACTGTGCATGGTAGCCAATCAGCTCCTAACTTCAGCTTGTTCAAGTAAGCTTTGACAAAAAAAACCTGGAAGCTGATCGGTTTCTATGCAGAGCTGCACCAGATATTTTACTCTCCAGTTTTAGTAAATCAACCCCTTAGTGTCTTCAGTTGCCAAAATGCCACTGTAGAAGACATTCTGATATAGTTATAGTTACAAAACAATAAAAATAGTGACACATAAAGACATTATGGTAAAGTCTGATCACTGTGAAATAATAGACGTCAGGGCTTCTTCTTCTCCCCGGTCCAGGCGTTCAGCCTTGCCGGGGGTTAACAGCGCTCGGTTCATGACTGTGAATTCACCGCACACAATCACCGCACCTTTCTGTCTTGTCCAATTTTAGAAGCATGTTTTGTGTAGCGCTGAGCGCAGAATGTGGGTCACAGTGCCTCTTCCTTAGTAAAGAATGTGATACCTCTAAATGAATCATACATTAAACATCACCCATTTGCATGTAGTCGGCACCCGAGAAATTTAAATCAATAATGGAGAAGGATGGAGCTGCTTTAATGACACACTGGCTGGGTTGATAAATAAAAATAAAAAGACATGTTGGCGAAGATTGCCGTTCTCTACCCATTAATTATAGCTAATAATTAAGCTATACTGTTGCACACAAAATCATAGCTTAAAACGCAGAATTTTAATTGGAAAGGTGACACAAATAGGTTAGTGCAGCAATGTTATCACTGATCCTAATTTACTTTTCAAAGGCGGCATGAATACCTCTGTGTGTCGGCTGGCCGTGCCGCTCCATTAGCAGAAAAAGAAAATGCATAAAATATTATACATAATTACCCGGGTTTTCCTTCAGATTGTTATCATTTTCATTTGGACTCTATGGCCGGAGGCTGGAAAAATAAGTATGTCAGCAATTCCTCTTTTTTTTACATCCCCCGTGCTACAATTCCAGCTCTGTGTAGGCAAAACTGTCGCTGAATTCTACTGAAAAGCATTGTGCATATGTCACAATATGGACATAATTAGGTACGTCTAAAGGAGAACTTCACTCAAGCTGCAACCAACTGTTGTCATGGTTAGATTTAGCAAGAAAATTTGAAACATATACAGGTGCGTCTGAAATAAATGAACTTTTTGATGATATTCTAATTTTATGAGATACACCTGTATGTAGTACCTAATATTATCCAAACGTTTAAAGCCAAACTCCGGGATACTTTTTAATTTGGCCCATTACTTCCTATCCATATATACAAAAGTAAATGCATTTTCTTAACCTGCCTAGTTTTTCAGTAAATTAGCTTTGAAATTTTTGTGATGACATTGTTTGCAAAGAGAAACCGCAGCTGCTGGAATAAAGTACAATTCTTATTATGCAATGGGAATTATAGCTGTAAATGAGTGTTATTATGGGTGTGAATTAATGTGATAGAGCAGGAGTGTCCTCTGACTTGTCAGAAGTCTTGGTTAAAGACTTGTGGCTCTAGTATGTGTGATTAAAGAAGAATTTCAGGTATTGATATTTTATATATAGATACACTGGTCCAACTTAGACCAGTATTATTATTATTATTCTACAGGATTTATATAGCGTCAACAGTTTGTGCAGCGCTTTACAACATGAGGGAAAACAGTTACAATACAATACACTACAGGAGGAATCAGAGGGCCCTGCCCATTAGAGCTTACAATCTAGGAGGGAGGGTCAAGTGATTCAAAAAGTAATAACTGTGGGGGATGAGCTGATGGAGAAAATAAAAGTACAGTTGTTAGGTGTGGGTAGGATATATAAATATTACCAAAAGTATTGGGACACCTGCCTTTACATGACCATAAACTTTAATGGCATCCCAGACTTAGTCCGTAGGGTTCAATATTGAGTTGAACGCAAGGCTCGCGGTTTCTGCTCTAATTCTTCCCAAAGGTGTTTTATAGGGTTGAGGTCAGGACTCTGTGAAGACCAGTCAAGTTCCTCCACCCCAAACTCCCTCATCCATGTCTTTATGGACCTTGCTTTGTGCACTGGTGTGCAGTCATGTTGGAACAGGAAGGGGGGTTGGGATTCATGAAATTGTCCAAAATGTCTTGCTGTGCTGATGTCTTAAGAGTTCCCTTCACTGGAACTAAGGGGCCAGGCCCAACTCCAGAAAAACAACCCCACTCCACCCTCCACCAAATGATTTCAACCAGTGCACAAAGCAAGGTCCATAAAGACATAGAGGAGCGAGTATGGGGTAGAGGAACTTGACTGACCTCAACCCGACAGAACACCTTTGGGATGAATTAGAGCAAAAACTGCGAGCCAGGCATTCTCGTCCACATCAGTGCCTGACCTCACAAATGCGCTTCTGGAAGAATGGTCAAACATTCCCATAGACACACTTGTGGACAGCCTCCACACTGCTACTCCAGTAATCTCCACTTGTATGCGGGTCCTGTGCCGAGCGACTGCCCTGTTGCATTCTGAAGCTCTGAATGGGGGGCCATTCAAATAATGATTTGCATTTTCTAAATGAATGCAATGCTTTCTCTGATTGGATGAGATGGAAAGACGCAGCAGTGACGTCACTCTCTCCACCTCGTCCAACCAAAGAACGATTCGCATTAATTCAGAAAATGCAAAGCACTCTCTGACTGGCATCTGTGCTAAGCGGCCGAGCTCCTATATTTACATAGTTACATAGTTAATCTGGTTGAAAAAAGACACAAGTCCATCCAGTGCAACCAACATAGGAAAAAAAAACACACACACACAAATAAAAAACTCTATATACACTATCCCAGTGTTTCTCAACTCCAGTCCTCAAGGCGCCCCAAAAGGTCATGTTTTCAGGATTTCCATTATTTTGCACAGGTGATTTGATCAGTTTCACTTCCTTAGTAATTACCACAGCCGTTTCAGAGGGAAATCCTGAAAACATGACCTGTTGGGGCGCCTTGAGGACTGGAGTTGAGAAACACTGCACTATCCTATACCCACACTTATATTCATAATGCATCAGGCCAGGCACACAGCATGGGATTGGAAACCAAGTGGAGATAACAGGAGTTGCGGTGTTTACTTCTATGATTTCTAGCTCCTAGAGCAGAGGTCTCCAAACTGCGTCCCAAGGGCTCAATGTGGCCTTTTGTTTTCCTTTATCCTGCCCTTGGGGCACAATTTCTCCAAGTGATACAAGGCATTATTCCTTCTACTGATACCAACAATGGGGTACTCTTTCTCTCACTGACACCAACAATGGAGCATTCCTCCTTCCACTGACACCAACAGAGGAGCATTCTTCATTCCACTGACACCAACGATGGGGCATTGGTTTTCAACTGACACCAATGATGGTGCACTATTTATCCCACTCATAGAAGGCACTATTCCTCAAACTGACACCAGCAATATGGCACTCTTCCTCCCACAAACATTAGCAATGGGGTTCTATTCCTCCCGTTGATATCAACGATGGGGCATTATTCCTTTCACTATTACCAATGGCATTGGCTACATCCATTAACACCGGGGGTACTTCCACTGTGCAAAGTCTGAAGGACAGTAAACTGGCCCTTTGTTTGGAAAGATTGAAGACCCCTGTTGTAGAGGGATGTCACAAGTAAGATGTATGCATAGTTACACTGGTCCAAGCTGAACTAATGTAAATATGTATGAATATGTATGAAACATCCATACCTGGAGTCAAAGCAATAATTCTAGGACCCTCATTTACGTTTCATTCTATAATGTAGAGCTGTAAAGGCTTTTAAAGAATAACTTATGGACAATATCAGGTACCATAGCCTTTTGCTATTTCACGGACTTGTGCAATTTTGAGATTTGACATATTTGCTCTCTATTTACTCGATGTAACCCCATCTTTTATAAAATTGACTAAACAAATTGGGTATTATATTGTGTTTATATGCACTAAAATGAATTTGAGTTTAATGTTTTTGATAAAAATAGCACAATTATCATGTGACATAAAATATTGCAACTTCCACAGTTTAGTTTTACAGGGACTTTACTTTAAGAAAATATATATAATGTTTAAATAATGTTCAGGTCTAAAATGTGCAAAAAAGAAAAAGCCTCTTGCAGCGAAAAGATTATTGATTGATGATTAGGTTTCCAGCAAAATACCAGTGTAACAGATGGATGTAAACTGAACAGTGCTTTAGGTTGTTGAGAAACCTAAAATAAATTGTACGGAAATGTCATAATCAGATTGTTCTGTGTGTGGCCAGATTAGGACCACAGGAAAGTCTTATTTGCACCCGCTCCTTTTGTCTTGATTAATTAACTTGATGCCACTTCTAACCAGCAGTTCTTTTTCATCTCTTGGACATTTATCTACTAAAGGACAAATGTTGGCTAGCTGAGTGGGGACTGCAAGTGAACCATGAAACTGCAAACTTCATTTAACACAAATAAAATAAGTTACATTGGTTCTCACCTTGAAACTGACCTTAGCGCTAATGAAAACATATGCATGTCTGCAAATTACCCACACCCCTACTTCTGTGCGCCGCATTCGATATACACCTGCTGAGAATTTCAATCGCAGGGACGGTGAGAAGAGTTTATTGCCTGCTCGCACTAATAACCAGGAGAAATAGGCTATAAAAAGCAAAAGGACATAGATTTATCTAACAGAATAATCAACTATGGTCATTCTGTAACTATCGATGACACATAAAGTATGAAGGAGTTGCGTCTGCCATCTGTTGAGTTTATACATGTTACCATAGTTGCCATTCGTTTTTAAAGGACAAATGTCAAATCGCGTCTGTAATTGAACTCTACTATTGAACAAAATATATGATGTTTGGTATAAAGTATATCTAAAGCCCAAGTTCTCATTTTGGATAGAGTAAAGAATGGTTAAGGCCCCAGTCACACCATTTTGTTTTACAACGCTCAACAAGAAGAATCACATTGGGGCCGATTCACTAAAATTGGTGCACCTAGAATCTGGTGCAGCTGTGCATAGTAACCAATCAGTTTCTAACTTTAGCTTGTTCAATTAAGCATTGATAATAAAATCTAGAAGCTGACTGGGCATTATGCACAGCTCCAGATTCTATGTGCACCAGTTTTAGCAAATCTCCTTCATTGTTTACAGCCATTATAAGCACCATACTTATTCACATTTGAACATTGTTTCGCTTGTTGTCTGTCACTTGAAAATGTATGTCCCCCTAGCCAGAAAATAACGGTCTATCTGGCTTGCTAAAGCACACTGTGGATTAGAAGGAGCTCACGGTGTGCAGTTAAAGCTGAATTCCAGGAAATCAGCCACTTTGTAAAACATGAAGGCACATTATGCGTTAAAGTGTTACTAAACCCACAACAGTAAAGGGGTTAATTGTCTGCATTGTGTAAAAAGGCTGTTTGGTCCTGTCTTCTCTGATCCTCCCCTTCTTGCATTGTCTCCAAAACATGTCCGGATAAAACAGAGTTACTGGAGTCAGGCTGCACATGCTCAATTTGGTGTGTATTGCTAGAGAGTTTTTTGGGGGGGGGAAGTGCACGTGATCGGCACATGGCCAATCCGCACTGTCCAGACAGAGGATCAGGGGTTCTGCATCCTAATAGGACAGCCAGTGCAGTATGAAAACGCCTCCTACAAGCTTTAACCATGCACTGATAGAAGTCACAAGACTGCTATATAGTGCTGATAAGAAAAGGTATTTAGCAGTTTATATTTACTAAAATGATTGCATTTCCATTCTCTGTGTACTGTGGGAGACCAGATATTGTGAATGCAGGGTCCTGGGTTTAGTAACATTTTAATTCTAAGGAGGTGCATGACATCTCCTGAGCTCTATTATTTAGGTCTGACAGGTTTATTGCTCTGCCAGGAAATATACTTGAGACACATGGGGCTATGAGATAGAAGAAAGGCACACAGAGCAGCTATGCCTACCTCTACCCTCTTCTGCCCATTCAGAGAAGCCTTTGTATTTTGTGAATGTGTTCACATAATACAACGACTTCTGTAAATGGGCTGGAGAAGGGAAGGGGCTGGCATAGCAGCGAAAGCACTTCTACTGTTCAAGATGCATAGCTCAGAAGGATCAGCATCCTACAGCAATAGCTGTCTTCCATGAGTACAATAAAGCTGTCAGGTATAAATAATAAGGGCTAAGTCCAAGAGGTGTCACGCACCTCATTGGACTTAACTTATACTGTGCCTTCATTTTTTACAAAGGATTTCAATTCCTGGAATTCAGTTTTAAATAAGAGTAAGCTATTTCAGTACACTGTGCAAGACTGAAGGCAGAGCTGGAGTTCAACTTTAAATTTTCTATTTCTGAAAAATACAAGACAACACACACAGTGTGAACCCCTCGTAAAAGTTTCAGACTTCACTATCCTTCAGCTGAACAGTCAGTGAAACAATAAAAGTTTCTCTTGGCCTCTCTCCTCCTGCTATTCCCTGCAGAAATGCTGCTGGAAAATGATGTTCTGAGGAGCGAAGCTGAGGAATGTGGTGGGAGTGTGAAGGAAAGTTATGTTCGGGGATATTTTCTGCTACTGACACTGCAGCTTCTTGCTGTGTGGTTCAGCTTCTCCTACCTTCCACCGGGTCCATCTCCCCGTTAATTTAGAGAAAGTTTTGGATAAGCACTATTTGCGTATATACACATAACGTCACCCCTGTGCGATTTCCGAATGAAACTAGAACCTTGACTGTGGGAAGAAACGACATATTATTTTTCTGTGGGTATGTAAGAATTTGAATGTTTACCCTTAAACGTGCACAAGAGCACTGAGAAATTGCATGATCTTTCATATACAAAAAACACAGAAACTCCGCGCTAAGGACTACAAAAGAAAAGAAGGTATGCAGCCTCCCCTAATAGACCCACGAGGGGGCTAATGTTTATAAATAAATAAAGAATGGGGTGAATGGCGCTCCCTAATTAAGGGGTATGTGAACTGTATGTGCAACACCAATGCTACCAAAACCACGGTGATGATATACACATAATATAATAACCCTCTATAAACATCCAAACTAATCACTCAGCTAAAAATAAAATCAATTAGTTAAAAATAAAAGTGATCAATTATACCATCAATTAAATAAATGAAACATGACACCAGCATGTAAACTGAAGTGATCTGCAGTACTAGGCATATGTGCAATACGTGCCACCCTAATAAAAATTAAAAAAAAATTTTTTGAGAAGAAACAAAAAATTTTTTTATGCAATAAAGAAGTGAAAAAGTCTGCAATACTCCAAAAAATTGGTTAGCAAAAAAAGGATTTTGTTTCAAAAAGTTCCAGTCTGGTGACTCTTGTGCTCCCCCTATGGCTCCCCACTCACCAGCTCCTTATACCTTTACAGGGGTGACAGGCAATATGGGATATCATAGGCAGTCCTCATAGATGGTTTCCTGTAGTCCCTTTAGCAAATTCTCTTGCTTCCACTAACCCAGGACATCCGGATCGATCAACTGTACATCACAGCATCTGCCACCATATCCAGGAAAGGGATCTCCAGGGATGAGTCCTCATATGAAGAGATAACACTCCATAGTGTAGTATGTTGAATAAAATGCTTTTATTTAAATTACCAAAACAAAAGTAATTCCCATATGGGAATGAAAGCTACAAAAGACACTACACCATGTGTGTTCAGTAACCAGGGAGAGCTGTCTCGCAGCGTGCGGTCCAGCTGCGTTCCAGGCAACCTGACTTCGTACCGGAAGTGATGTAAGTGCGTAGCCCCGCCTTACGCGTTTTGTCATCGACGTTTTCAAAGGCGGCACCGATCTTTCATATGTTTGAGTATCCAATTAATGCAATCCTTTAACTGATCTGGTAAAGAGTACATGTATATTTAAAGTGCTATTAAACCCAAAACCAAAAATGTATTATCTTGCAACTTACAAATAATAATATGTGGTGGCTGCATCTTTTTTATTTTCTTTGGCTTTTTTCCCCCTCTGTTTTCACCTAGTGATCTGGCCAGTAGCACACCTCCTGTATTAGCGAGACACAACTCTGAAGCAATGAGCACAGGAGGCACAGCAGACAGCTCACACTTTATAATCAGTTACAGCAAACATTTTTTTTGTTCCTTTTGGCATAAGGTTTTGCACAAATAAATAAAAGCTGATCATTTTAATCACCCCTGCCAGTGATAAGTGATTTGCCTCATCCATGTATACTAATACATTTTGCTGGAGACCTTGAGCTTGTGAAAAAGAACAGACTTGCTGGCTGGATCACCAGATGAATAGAAAAGAAAGAAAGTCTAAAAAAAGGAAACCAATACAACCATCACATCTAAGAACTGGTAAGCTGCAAAATAAAAAATGTTTGCTTTTGGGTTTAATACCGCTTTAAAGAAGAAAAAACAGCTAAGTGCACAGATAAAATACATACTTACATATACATATAAGTGCTACCAAAAGATGTCTATTTCTGTCTATCCAGTCCTATGATTTTCACAGCTCCAGTAGACAGCACAGTCCTGCTTGATATGACAGGAGACCCGATTTTTCTCTGCTGTAGTACAGTAACATTAACAGGTCTGGTGTGTGTTGTGTAGGGTTGATGCAATGCATTGTTACAATGTATTGCTCTATTTATTTTTTTGTTAAACAGTGTGTCAAAAAATTAAATGTAATTTATTTCTATGCCCTGTAGCATGTTGCAATGCGGTGCAGGGCGTCAAAACGCGCTACAAAAAAAAAAAAGCACAGCATGTCCTAATTTTTTCAGTGCACACCATATTGGTGTGAACTGAACTCATAGGACATAGGGTAAATTGCCTTCTCTATTTATTTATTACTTATGTACTTGCATAGCACCGACAATTTACATATTTTTTATACATTCTCTTCAGTCACTGCCCTCAAGGAGCTTACAATCTAAGGTCCCTAACTCACATTCATACATACTAGGGCCAATTTAGACAGGAGCCAATTACCCTACCAGCATGTCTTTGGAGTGTGGGAGGAAACCCACGCAGGCACAGTGAGAACATGCAAACTCCAGGCAGGTATTGCCATAGTTGGGATTTGAACCAACCACCTAGGGCTGCTAGGGATAAGTGCTAACCACTTAGACACTTTGCTGCTGTCTTGAGATGCCCTCCTTCCTTAGTCACTTGATAACCGCCCACGGCTTCCAATACCACTTATACACCAATGACACCAAAATCTATTTGTCTATTCCTCACCTCACTCCTTCAGTCTCCTCTTGCATTACTAACTTACTAACTGACATATCAGCATGGATGTTGCACCATTTCCTTAAACTAAATCTCTCTAATACCGAGCTATTAATATTCACTCCCGCCCGTGCCCCCCTCCATGACTTTTCCATTAAAATCAACAATGCAACCATCAGTCCCTCCCCTCACGCCAGGGTACTAGGTGTAATCCTCAAGCAATAAGCAATTTCTGACCCTCAGATAAGTAACCACCAATTTTGTAAGATGGGTATTTTCTACTGACCACCAATGTAAAGAGTACTCTTCTCTCTGACTGTCAATGCAAGGAACATTATTTCCACTGGCTACCAATATATGGAGCATTATTTTCATTGACTACTAGTGAAAGCGAAGCCCTTCTCTCAATGGCCACCACAAAAAGGGGGTCCGCCTCCCACTGACCACCAATATGAGGTGGTATCAAAAAGTTTTGAGACTAGTTTTGTAACAGATGGCAGCACAAGACTGCACACACAGGGAACACCGACCTTCGTAAGTCAGTGTGCCAAAAGACATTGTCTTGTGTACATCGGGAGCTGTGCAACTGGTGTTATTCTGACCACATGTGTTACAGAGACCTTTGACATGTTTCGGCAAGTTTACAGCGATGCTGCAATGTGTCGTTTGAGGTGTTCTGGGAAGCACGCACGCTTCAAGAGAGGAAGAACATCACTGGAAGATGACGAGAGATCAGGAAGACCTTCAACGAGCTCAACCCCCGAAAATGACAAAACCATTCGGCAACTTGTGCATGATGATCGTCAGAGAACAAGCCACAACACTGCTGCCATTGTTGATGTGTCATACGGAACAGTCAAGGAAGTCCATACGTGTGATTTAGACATGCGTCATGTTGCTGCCAAGTTCATCCCCACGACATGCTGACAGAGTTTTTGGCAGACTTCAACGTGGTGTTTCTTCTGCTCCTGAGTCAGCAGCCTGGGGATACTCAAACTCAAAACACTTCGAACAGCTCATTACAGCATCGTCATAAACTTGCCAAATCATGTCAAACGTCTCTGTGGCAGATTTGCCCAGTTTCACACAGAATTTCACATTTATTCTTTGTTCTAACTTGCAGTCCATGAGGAAATAGCAGATGTGGCAACGCATGTGGTCAGAATAGCACCCGTTGCACAGCTCCCGATGTACACAGGATGATGTCTTTTGGCATACTGACTTATGAAGGTTGGTGCTCCCTGTGACTGCGCGTGCAGCCTTGTGCTGCCATCTGTTGGTGTGTTACAAATCTAGTCTTGGAACTTTCTGATACCACCTCGTAAAAGCCTTATTCACTTACCACCAATGTAAGCTGGCCCCACACCACTGACAAACAATGTAAGGGATTTCACTGATTACTATAGCACGGGGGCTCTTTGCTCGTTAACACTGATGTGATGGAACATTACAAATTTCAACATCTTCATTTTTTCAGCTCTGCATGTCGAATACGCCAAATACACCACATTTCTTTTTTTTTAATTATATCTCAACTTACTGTTCACACTAATGTACTCTGAGCTTCAGATATAGTTATTATAGCAGGGGTTCGCTAAGACCTGAAGGTTATTTCAAGGGTTCCTTGGGTTTACAAAGTTTGAGAAGGCTGCTCTACAGAAAGATTGTGAGTCTGTTGGATCTTTCTTAGTTAACGCAAGTGCCATTTTCAATAATATCTGCTTTTCCGGTGTATAGAAAATAGCAGAAACCGTTAATTGGTTCTATTTAGTGATTTTAAAACAATATGCTGCATCTGAATTAGCCCTTTAGATAGAAAGCGCATATGAAGCTGGAAAGACCAAACTAGGCTCATCTGAACAATGGACCGTCTTTTTCCAATTTCTAAGCCTCCTTTCATAATCACAGAATTCTAAGGCTTTATATTTTGGACGGTGTACTGCGGTATGAATCATTTCATTTTCCATAATCACTTCCTAAGCAGAAGGAACAATATCTGAAGAGGTCCCAAGATACCCCAAATGTAGTGCAGCATATTTGCAGCTCTACTGTGAAACTTAGGGATATATTAAAACATTACTCAACTTTTGAAAAAAAAAAAACTTGTTGGCAGAACAGAACTACGACGTCTGCTTATGATCTGACATAAGCTGCACAGGGCGCCCATGGGTGCTCTGGATGATTACTGTATGAGATACGTATTGGAACCTTTTTGGTGCAACTATTTGGTATGACCACATTTTCACCTTAAAGCAAATTAGTCAACCTTTTCAAAGAGCAATTCCAGGTATGGATTTTTTATACATAGTTACATTGGTCCAGCTTGGACCCAGAAAGGAGTGTCTACTAGAGCAATTTCCAGCTTCCAGGGGCTTCAGCCAGGTATGGTATATACAGTAGCAATAAAAAGTATGTGAACCCTTTTGGAATGATATGGATTTCTGCACAAATTGGTCATAAAATGTGATCTGATCTTCATCTAAGTCACAATAGACAATCACAGTCTGCTTAAACTAATAACACACAAAGAATTAAATGTTACCATGTTTTTATTGAACACACCATGTAAACATTCACAGTGCAGGTGGAAAAAGTATGTGAACCCCTAGACTAATGAGATCTCCAAGAGCTAATTGGAGTGAGGTGTCAGCCAACTGGAGTCCAATCAATGAGAAGAGATTGGAGGTGTTGGTTACAGCTGCCCTGCCCTATAAAAAACACACACCAGTTCTGGCATTGATTTTCACAAGAAGCATTGCCTGATGTGAACGATGCCTCGCACAAAAAAGCTCTCAGAAGACCTACGATTAAGAATTGTTGACTTGCATAAAGCTGGAAAGGGTTATAAAAGTATCTCAAAAAGCCTTGCTGTTCATCAGTCCATGGTAAGACAAATTGTCTATAAATGGAGAAAGTTCAGCACTGCTTCCACTCTCCCTAGTAGTGGGTGTCCTGTAAAGATGACTGCAAGAGCACAGCGCAGACTGCTCAATGAGGTGAAGAAGAATCCTAGAGTGTCAGCTAAAGACTTACAAAACTCTCTGGCATATGCTAACAATCCCTGTTAGCGAATCTACGATACGTAAAACACTAAACAAGAATGGATTTCATGGAAGGATACCACAGAGGAAGCCATTGCTGTCCAAAAGAAACACTGCTGCACGTTTACAGTTTGCACAAGAGCACTTGGATGTTCCACAGCAGTACTGGCAAAATATTCTGTGGACAGATGAAACCAAAGTTGAGTTGTTTGGAAGAAACACACAACACTATGTGTGGAGAAAAAGAAGCACAGCACACCAACATCAAAACCTCATCCCAACTGTGAAGTATGGTGGTGGGGCATCATGGTTTGGGGCTGCTTTGCTGCGTCAGGGCCTGGATGGATTGCTATCATCGAAGGAAAAATGAATTCCCAAGTTTATCAAGACATTTTGCAGGAGAACTTAAGGCCATCTGTCCACCAGCTGAAGCTCAACAGAAGATGTGAAGTTCAACCAGTTATTAAATCCAAGGGTTCACATACTTTTTCCACATGCACTGTGAATGTTTACATGGTGTGGTCAATAAAAACATGGTAACATTTAATTCTTTGTGTGTTATTAGTTTAAGCAGACTGTGATTGTCTATTGTTGTGACTTGGATGAAGATCAGATCACATTTTATGACCAATTTGTGCAGAAATCCATTACATTCCAAAAGGGTTCACATACTTTTTATTGTAACTGTACATAGTTACATTGGACATTGCAAAAAATATACCATACCTGGAATTCATCTTTAAACCATTAAAACTAAAAGTTAAAAAGTAAAGGAGCAATATGCAAAGTGCAGAAACCCATAGGAACTAATTATCTTTCTTTGATCTCATAACACAAAAAAATAAGTGAAAAATTAAACTTGTTTAGTTTTTCCTTGCCACAAATATATAATTAAGCTGAACTCCAGACAAACAACTTAAAGTGGTTGTAAAGTCAAAAGGTTTTTTATCTTATTGCATTCTATGCATTAAGATAAAAAGCCTTGTGTGTGCAGCAGCCCCCCTCAGCCCCCCTAATACCTGAGCCCCATCTCTGTCCAGCGATGTCAACGAGTGTCTCGGCTGTCCAGGACTCCTGATTGGCTAAGACACAGCAGCGGCACCATTGGGTGCCGCTGCTGTCAATCAAAGTCAGTTAGCCAATCAGGAGAGAGATGGGGCGGGCCGAACCACAGCTCTGTGTCTAAATGGACACAAGGAGTTGCAGCTCAGCTCAGGTGCCCCATAGCAAGCTGCTTGCTGTGGGGGCACTCAACAGGAGGGAGGAGCCAGGAGCAGCGAAGAGGGACCCGAGAAGAGGAGGATCTGGGCTGCTCTGTGAAAATCCACTGCAACAGAGCAGGTAGGTATAAAATGTTTGTTATTTTTATAGAAAAATCACTTTAATACACAGATGAAAAAACATAAATAGAAGCAGTTTTTCCTGCCAAAGAATTTGTATTTCTGACTATCTAGTCCTGGCATACCTGTATACACTGCTACACCACCTCACCCCTTCTTGCCCTGCAACAAACAGGCTTCTTGTGCTGTTTCTCTGAGCTCTGCTGTAAAACAGATTGCAAGAGGCTGATACCAAGTCAACTTCAGGTATTTACACTACTTGTATTTAAAGTTTGTGTAAACCTCAGGCATGGAATATGAACAAGGCATTTATGATGTGTCCTTGTCTCATTCCAAAGACCAAGTGTCATTTCTCTCTGCTGCGTCATCCTCATTCTCTACTGTAAGCATGAGTCACATCTCACGAGTTTTCCTGACATCAAGAGAAAAATGGTGACAGGGGAGGGCACAATCTGTGATTGACAGCCTAAGCTCTGTTCATGTGTGCTGTATGAAGGGTGGGCCTCTTCCATCCAATCAGCTCTCTGAGCTCTCCTCACTGTTGTGACTTCAGCTCTCCGCTCCCTTCCTTTTAGAGCTGAGAGATCCTTTGTAAATTCTGTGCTTTGAATGGATGTGGGGGGAAAGTAGTTGTAGATAAACAGGTACAACTTATGTAGGATGATTTGTTTCAACTCATGTTTGTTTTATGTGCATCATTTGAGGCCAGTGATTTCATTGGGTATATGTAAGGGTTTACAACCATGTTAATGATGTATTGATGGTTGCAGTGCTCTATTAATATATGCCTAATGTTCAGTTATAGGAAAGGCTGGGGTCTATGTGTTTTAAACCTTATATACGCCTACTATGCCTGTGTAAACAATCAGGGCCGTCTTTAGCGCAGGGCAAACGGGGCACTTGCCCTGGGCCCAATCTTTGTTGGGGGGCCTGCGCTACCCATGAATTAGGGCCCCGATGACAGCTTTGCAGAGCGCACAGAGGACACGGGAGGATGTAGCTAGCCAGCTGAGAGGGGGCGGGGCCGGGAGCTCCACTGACGCTCTGACCCCGCCCACGTGCAGCCTGTATACTCGGAACAGAGCGTCTGTTCCGAGGCAGTAAGAGGCAGTGATCGAAGTGGGAGCGTCAGTGGGGCTCCCAGCCCCGCCCCCTCTATATTGGCTGGTGAATACAGAGGTCCGGGGGCAGGGCCAGGAGCTCCATTGACGCTCCCACTCCGATCACTGGCTCTCACTAAAGTCGCGCTGTTCCGAGTATACAGTCTGCACGTGGGCGGGGTCAGAGCGTCAGTGGAGCTCCAGGCCCCGCCCCCTCTCAGCTGGCTAGCGCGGGAATACATCCTCCAGTGTCCTCTGTGCGCTCTGCAAAGCTGTCATTGGGGCCCTAATTCACGGGTAGCGCAGGCCCCCCCAACAAAGTGTCAGTGGAGCTCCCGGCTGTTGTAGTGAGAGCCGAGAGTGAAAACCCTGCCCACAGACCTGAATGTATGTAGTTAGTTTGGCTGGCCAGGTATGTCCTTACACCCATAAAATGCCTGGCTGCTTAAACCCTGAGCTGTGTTATTCAACTGTAAAGCTGTGTGTTGCTGAAAGTTCTCTGACCATCACCTGTATAATGTCTACAGTCTCTGATTTTCTCCTGCAGTATGTCAGCAGTCTCTAGTAATCTCCTGCAATATGTCCACAGTCTCTGATTGTCTCCTGCAGTATGTCCGCAGTCTCTGATTTTCTCCTGCAGTATGTCCACAGTCTCTAGTAATCTCCTGCAATATGTCCACAGTCTCTAATTGTCTCCTGCAGTATGTGCGCAGTCTCTGATTTTCTCCTGCAGTATGTCCACAGTCTCTAGTAATCTCCTGCAATATGTCCACAGTCTCTGATTGTCTCCTGCAGTATGTCCGCAGTCTCTGATTTTCTCCTGCAGTATGTCTACAGTCTCTAGTAATCTCCTGCAATATGTCCACAGTCTCTGATTGTCTCCTGCAGTATGTGCGCAGTCTCTGATTTTCTCCTGCAGTATGTCCACAGTCTCTAGTAATCTCCTGCAATATGTCCGCAGTCTCTGATTGTCTCCTGCAGTATGTCCGCAGTCTCTGATTGTTTCCTGCAGTATGTCCACAGTCTCTAGTAATCTCCTGCAATATGTCCGCAGTCTCTGATTGTCTCCTGCAGTATGTCCGCAGTCTCTGATTGTCTCCTGCAGTATGTCCACAGTCTCTGATTGTCTCCTGCAGTATGTCCGCAGTCTCTGGTAATCTCCTGCATTATGTTCACATTTTCTGATTGTCTCCTGCAGTATGTCTGTCCGTAGTCTCTGGTAATCTCCTGCAGTATGTCCACAGTCTCTGATTGTCCCCTGCAGTATGTCCGCAGTCTCTGATTGTCTCCTGCAGTATGTCCACAGTCTCTGGTAATCTCCTGCAGTATGTCCGCAGTCTCTGATTGTCTCCTGCAGTAAGTCCGCAGTCTCTGACCATCACCTGTATAATGTCTGCAGTCTCTGATTGTCTCCTGTAGTATGTCTGTAGTCTTTATTTGTCTCCTGCAGTATGTCCGCAGTCTCTGGTAATCTCCTGCAGTATGTCCGCAGTCTCTGATTGTCTCCTGTAGTATGTCCGTAGTCTTTAATTGTCTCCTGCAGTATGTCCGCAGTCTCTGATTGTCTCCTGCAGCATGTCCATAGTCTCTAGTAATCTCCTGCAGTATGTCGGTAGTCTCTAGTAATCTCCTGCAGTATGTCCGCAGTCTCTGGTAATCTCCTGCAGTATGTCCGCAGTCTCTGGTAATCTCCTGCAGTATGTCCGCAGTCTCTGATTGTCTCCTGCAGTATGTCCGCAGTCTCTGATTGTCTCCTGCAGTAAGTCCGCAGTCTCTGGTAATCTCAGTAAGTGGTAATGATGTGCTGTAACCCCTAGCAACCAATTAGTGAGCGCTAATAATATACATTAACTTCTAGCAACCAATCGGCAAGCAGAAATTATGTGTTGTAACCTCTAGAAACCAGCCAGTGAGCAGTGAGGATAGGCTGTAACCTCTGGCAAACAATTGCAATCGCTGAGTGATCTGCTGCAGTTAACTCATTTTGAGTCTACCTGCTATTTTTTGTATGTCTCAGAATGGAGGGTGGGCCCAAGAAAATGTTTGCCCAGGGCCCAATCAAAATTAAAGACGGCCCTGTAAACAATCCTTTTCCTACAAATGAGGTAAAACCTCCTATATAAGGTCTATAGGTCTCATAACATTTGAAGAAATCTTGAGCCGTTTGACATGGAAGGTCGCGGGGGGGGGGGTCTCAGTTTTCTTTTTCCATCCTTCAGTAATGCCAAGACAAATGGGAAAGTTATCACTTACTGTATTCAAACATGACCTGAGCCTGAACTGAACATGAGAACCATAAATTCATGAAATGCTTTGCTCAAATGTAACCAACACTAGGAAGAAATACAGGACATTGAACCCTTCCGTAGAGGAGCCACGATCATGAAGAAAATTCATAGCAGTGCAGAACATTATAACAAGCAAAGGCCAGGCTGGGAGTGAATGTACCGAGCCGTATATGCATACCTAAAACCTTGATGACACTATTGGACTAATAATGAATGTAGCAGAATGTGAATATTCAGATAAATAATGAAGAGCAACCCACAGGACTGTTCATAGTTACATAGTTACATAGTAGGTGAGGTTGAAAAAAGACACAAGTCCATCAAGTCCAACTTATGTTCAGTCAGGCCAGACCTGGTCATGGCAACACTGCCCAGTCAGTGGTAAAGCACAATGGCATGAGAAGCTTGGAACAAGCTAAAAAAACTCTAATGCCCTGTACACACGGTCGGACTTTCCGACGGAATATGTGCGATCGGAGCTTGTTGTCAGAAATTCCGACCGTGTGTGGGCTCCATAAGATTTTTTCCATCGGAATTTCCGACAACTTTGTGTGACCGTGTGTATGCAAAACAAGTTTGAGCCAACATCCGTCGGAAAAAATCCTAGGATTTTGTTGTCGGAATGTCCGAACAATGTCTGATCGTGCGTACAGGGCATTACAGCTATGATACAAACATTCCCTTTTTCAGGCCATACAAAAATCAACCCAATTGCATGCTAGTGCCATGACTGCTGCCCCGGTTTTTCTGTTTCAGGGTGGCTTCTTTCTCTTGCTACATCCTACAGAGCCAGGCTCGCACACAGGGACTAGAGTTGTGTCTCTCACTGTGCGCATCAATAGAAACACACAGTCCTGTAGCCTAATATGGTAAGACACTCCCCTGCTTCTCTTCCCCCTCTCTTCTCCAAGCTAACAAATTGGCTCTAGATTGCACCCTCCAATGTTAACTCTTCCCTGTAAAGACTGGAAGTTCAGGCAAGCAGCAGCGAGAGAGCAGGAGCTAACAGCACTGAAAGTAATAGGTGTAAACTTATAAAGAAATTGAAAGAATAGGTAAATTCGACATTTCATATTCCTGATATGTGCCTGCTATACCATGTACCTGTATGAAAAAGTACCCTGCTTTCTTTGTATTGTTTCCTTTGTGTGAAATCTCTGGTGTTCCTGCCGGTCGCTCTGCTTTCCTAATAAAAACTGTCCACACTTTTGTAACTGCCTTAAATACCCTAATAAAAACGTTTGTAAACAAAAAAAAACTGTCCACACTAGGTAGTAGGACACCGTATGGTAAGCTCTCTAGCTGTGCTGGAAACTCAGTGTGCTCTTGTCCAAGGATCAGACTTGTCTTGACACGCCCCCACACAGCCATTCACTAGGGAGATCAGTGAACTGCTGTTTTTCCTCCCTCAGCTCTCATGCAGTTGAGAACAGAGTATACAAAAGGGTGAAAGAAGTATTTATAATTTTTTTTATATCTATACAAAAATGTTTTGCCTTTCATTTCTATTTTAAACTGAATGGGGTGTTTTCCAAGGCGAGGGTTTACAATTGTTTTAGGAAAAATAGTTTACTGGGGATCGTTTAATTTATTGCTCTCAATGTGTTAAGGTAACAAAAGACTGAGGGTTTAATGAAAAGCCTCAGATGGAATATATATAAATATTTGGTTACTATTTTACCATCCCAAGGATTTGTAATTCTGTATAGCAGCTTCATATGTCACCTTTTCATATCCAGCATATAATTTAGCAATAGCACCTGTGTCCAGTTAGTTGGTTATTTTCATTAGTTTTTTAAAAATTTAAGTAGACTATATAAGGTCCGTTGGCATGGACCATAGGGTGAGTACATGGGTTGAAAACTGGCTACAAGGGCGTGTTCAGAGGGTGGTGATAAATGGCGAATACTCGGAATGGTCAGGGGTAGGTAGTGGGGTCCCCCAGGGTTCTGTGCTGGGACCAATCCTATTTAATTTGTTCATAAATGACCTGGAGGTTGGGGTAAACAGTTCAATCTCTGTATTTGCGGACGATACTAAGCTAAGCAGGGCAATAACTTCTCTGCAGGATGTGGAAACCTTGCAAGAAGATCTGAACACATTAATGGGGTGGGGAACTACATGGCAAATGTGGTTCAATGTAGAAAAATGTAAAATAATGCATTTGGGTGGCAAAAATATGAATGCAATCTATACACTGGGGGGGGGAGAACCTCTGGGGGAATCTAGGATGGAAAAGGACCTGGGGGTCCTAGTAGATGATAGGCTCAGCAATGGCATGCAATGCTAAGCTGCTGCTAACAAAGCAAACAGAATATTGGCATGCATTAAAAAGGGGATTAATTTCAGAGATAAAATGATAATTATCCCACTCTACAAGACTCTGGTCCGGCCGCACCTAGAGTAGGCTGTCCAGTTCTGGGCACCAGTCTTCAGGAAGGATGTACTGGAAATGGAGCGAGTACAAAGAAGGGCAACAAAGCTAATAAAGGGTCTGGAGGATCTTAGTTATGAAGAAAGGTTGTGAGCACTGAACTTATTCTCTCTGGAGAAGAGACGCTTGAGAGGGGATATGATTTCAATTTACAAATACTGTACTGGTGACCCCACAATAGGGATAAAACTTTTTTGCGGAAAGGAGTTTAACAAGACTCGTGGCCACTCATTAAAATAAGAAGAAAAGAGGTTTAACCTTAAACTACTTTGAGGGTTCTTTACTGTAAGAGCGGCAAGGATGTGGAATTCCCTTCCACAGGCGGTGGTCTCAGCGGGGAGCATCAATAGTTTCAAGAAATTATTAGATAAGCACCTGAACGACCACAAAATACAGGGATATACAATGTAATACTGACATTTATTCACACACATAGGTTGGACTTGATGGACTTGTGTCTTTTTTCAACCTCACCTACTATGTAACTATGTAGACTAAATGGTGGCTTATTTTATTCTTCAAGAGTTCAGCTTTAAGTAGATCCATATATCAGAGATAAAAAGACAGTTGAAGCAGAACGTGGGATAGCGTCCCGAAAAGTTTGATGCTTTGTGAATAAACACAAGGACTTTTCTCTCCCAGTCCTGCTCTTCCGATCTAACGGTATAAAGATTGCTAAAAGGATGTGACCCTTGGCAGTTTATAGGCAGTGTATAAAATGCTTGTTTGTGACATTCCTCTTCTTTTGTGTCCAATTTGACTCCTCCACAATGGACAAGCTTCCCACTGCTTTTCTATAACACAGAACAAACAGTTGTCTTTTGTGTGACGGATTTGCAGGAAAAGCGCTGTGTGCCGGGTCACATTCATTACAGCTTACAAATAAAAGCCATGCCCAGACCAGGGGGCTACAGGCTGTCTCTATAGTTGTTCTTTGACTATGTGGATTTATCTAGAAAGGAACGCTGAGCCTGGGTGCCAAGGAAATCTTTTTCAGCCTGTTTTTACTTCATTTGAGTTTGTTATCCTCAGAAGGTACGTGGCTTAAAGGAGCAATATCGTCAAAAATTAAGAACTTATTTTTTATAATTGTATATGGTCAACACGTGATGAAGGTATTTAGTATTTGATTTCCATTTTTAATTTGTTATTGATTGAGGCTGATTTACTAAAGTCATTGAGAATCTTCACTCAACACAGCTGTTAATAATCATCTGTGCCCAGATCATGCACAAATTACTGAACTGAAAAAGAAAAATCTTCTTTGTATCTACACTGAGCAAAATTATTAACGC
Organism: Aquarana catesbeiana; assembly: GCF_042186555.1. Lineage (NCBI taxonomy): Eukaryota > Metazoa > Chordata > Amphibia > Anura > Ranidae > Aquarana > Aquarana catesbeiana. Next base: position 70,645,587 of record NC_133327.1, read on the forward strand.
AACACTTTTGTGTTTGCCCCTATTTATCATGAGCTGAACTCAAAGATCTACATCTTTTTCTATGTACACAAATGGCCTATTTCTCTCAAATCTGTCTAAATCTGTGTTAGGGAGCACTTTTCCTTTGCCACGATAATCCATCCACCTCACAAGTGTGGCATATCAAGATGCTGATTAGACAGCATGATTATTGCACAGGTGTGCCTTAGGCTGGCCACAATAAAAGGCCACTCTAAAATGTGCCGTTTTACTGTATTGGGGGCGTCGAGGGGGTCCGAAAACCAGTCAGTATCTGGTGTGACCACCATTTGCCTCACGCAGTGCAGCACATCTCCTTCGCATAGAGTTGATCAGGTTGTTAAATGGGGCCTGTGGAATGTTGGTCCATTCCTCTTCAATGGCTGTGCGAAGTTGCTGGATATTGGCAGGAACTGGAACACGCTGTCATATACACCGATCCAAAGCATCCCAAACATGCTCAATGGGTGACATGTCTGTTGAGTATGTTAGCCATGCAAGAACTGGGAAGTTTTCAGCTTCCAGGAATTGTGTACAGATCCTTGCAACATGGGGCCGTGCATTATCATGCTGCAACATGAGGTGATGGTCGTGGATGAATGGCACAACAATGGGCCTCAGGATCTCGTCACAGTATCTCTGTGCATTCAAAATGCTATCAATAAAATGCACTTGTGTTCATTGTCCATAGCATACTACGCCTGCCCATACCATAACCCCACCGCCACTATGGGCCACTCGATCCACAACGTTGACATCATCAAACCGCTCACCCACACAATGCCATACACGCTGTCTGCCATCTGCCCTTTACAGTAAAAACCAGGATTCATCCTTGAAGAGAACAACTGTCCAAAGTGCCAGACGCCACCAAATGTGAACATTTGCCCACTCAAGTCGGTTACAACGATGAACTGCAGTCAGGTCGAGACCCCGATGAGAACAACGAGCTTGCAGATGAGCTTCCCTGAAACAGTTTCTGACAGTTTGTGCAGAAATTCTTTGGTTATGCAAACCGATTGTTGCGGCAGCTGTCTGGGTAGCTGGTCTTAGACGATCTTGGAGGTGAAGATGTTGGATGTGGAGGTCCTGGGCTGGTGTGGTTACACGTAGTCTGCGGTTGTGAGGCTGGTTGGATGTACTGCCAAATTCTCTGACACGCTTTTGGAGATGGCTTATGGTAGAGAAATGAACATTCAATTCAATGGCAACAGCTCTGGTGGACATTCCTGCAGTCAGCATGCCAATTGCACGCTCCCTCAAAAAACTTGTGACATCTGTGGCATTGTGCTGTGTGATAAAACTGCACATTTTAGAGTGGCCTTTTATTGTGGGCATTGTGGAGAAATAAAAGTGGTTAAGGTTTTTTACCTTAAAGTGGATTTAAACCCTCTCCTAAACCCAGTGAAGTGAACAGCCTCAGATGATACACAAAGATTAAACAAATCTCCCTACATATGTTTTACATGTATATCTGCTGTCTTCAGCTTTTTATATTTGTTTTAGAAAGTGCACATCGTATTAGAGATTTTTCTTCGAGTTTTAGCAGTGGGAGGGGAGTCTTGACGTACACTGTGTGAGAGCTGATTGGAGGAAAGGCACACCCCCCCCCCCCTCAACATAGGCAGAGGAACGAAGAAACTTGCAGAGCTGTGCTGTGAATAGACAAGCTCTCTGCTTATCTGTCTCTAAGTTCCCTCCCCAACACAAATTTCCAGCAGCTTTTATCTTCTGTGTCGTAGAACTTGTCAAAAGTTATCATGCTGATAACAGAGGAATGGAGCAGCAGAAAGACAAGCGACGTAGGGCTTTGGAAAGAGATAACTAAACACTACAGATATATGTGCCCAGGTCAATTTTCATAAATGGGGTTTACATCCACTTTAATGCATTCTCTTCATTAATTGATTGTAAACCTCAGGCATGAAATATGAACAAAGCATATCCCTCTATAGTGTGTACGTGTCTTAATTAAGAGCACTAAGTGTCACTTCTGTCCACTGCCTCCTTCCTCTACTGTCAGCATGAGTCACCCCCTGGACGCAGACAGCTCATACCCAGGGGCGCTCTTCTGTCCCTGACCGCAGGTAATCATTCCATCTGCAATTACGTGCAAACAGCTGCGGAGCCTCTCAGCCTTTCATTGATTTGTACAGCCCAAGCGGATGCAGATGAACATATGCACCTGGCCAGTAATACGTGACGTGTACGGCATCAACGGCACTGTAAATGAGCTCTTTATTTTTAAAGTTTACAACACAGGCAGACAAAATTGTATTTTTTTTTTTTAAGAAGAGATCCTGGCAGCTTGCCAGCCCTCTATATACACACATCAGATGTTTTTCTGTTAATCTGGCCATACACCATGCAATTTTCTTATTCAATTTTCTTTAGATTTTCCTTCAACTATGTAGTGCAAGGGCCTGCCTGATTGCATACAAATTGAAAGTGTTTAGGTTTGACCTCATATTATATGGTTTTGGTAAATCTAAAGGAAAGTTGTACAAAAAAATTGTATAATGTATGGCCAGCAACTCTAGAGTCTTATGCCTTTAGAATGAATTACTTCACATTACAAGCAGCTATAGAGGTCAGTGATGGCTTGTTTTAAAGCTCCTTTACTGTGTGCTCAGAATATGTAAATAGCTTACTGTCTACACTTTAAATGACCTAATCATGTGATGTGTATCTGTACATGATTGGGTACTCAAAAGTGAACAGAAATTTGCTAGTTACAGGATTAGATAAGTGAAATAAATATTCACACAATCATTTTAGTTAAAGTGGTTGTAAAGTCAGCAGGTTTTTTTTTTTATCTTAATGCATTTCTATGCATTAAGATAAAAAGCCTTCTGTGTGCAGCAGACCTTTTCTTGAGCCCCCTCTCTGTCCAGCGGTGTCCATGAGTGTCTCGGTCGTCCAGGACTCTCCCTCCTGATTGGCTGAGACACAGCAGCGACGGCATTGGCCTTTGCTGCTGTTAATCAATGTCAGTTAGCCAATCAGGAGAGAGAGAGGGGGCAGTGCCAAACGGCAGCTCTGTGTCTGAATGGACACACCGAGCTGCAGCTCAGCTTGGGTGCCCCCATAGCAAGCTGCTTGCTTTGGGGGCACTCGACAGGAGGGAGGGGCCGGGAGAGCCAAAGAGGGACCCAACAAGAGGAGGATCAGGGCTCCTCTGTGCAAAACCACTTCACAGAGCAGGTAAGTATAACATGTTTCTTATTTTTAGAGAAAAAACAAAAAACGACACTTTACAATCACTTTAAAGTGTCATTAAACCCATATCAATAAAAACTCTCAATAAATGGCGTATTACATGCTGTTCATACTCAGTCACTTTGCTGCTGTTAATCAAAGTCAGTTAGCCAATTGGGAGAGAGAGGGGGCGGTGCAGAAACGCAGCTCTGTGTCTGAATGGACACACGGAGCTGCAGCTCAGCTTGGGTGCCCCCATAGCAAGTTGCTTGCTGTGGGGGCACTCAACAGGAGGGAGGGGCAAGGAGAGCCAAAGAGGGACCCAAGAAGAGGAGGATCGGGGCTGCTCTGTGCAAAACCACTTCACACAGCAGGTAAGTATATAACATGTTTTTTATTTTTAGAGAAAAAAAAAAAACAAGACTTTACAATCACTTTAAAGTGTCATTAAACCCACATCATTAAAAACTATCAATAAATGGTGTATTACATGCTGTTTATACTCAGTCACTATGGGATTCATTTTCTGTATTCTTCAACAAAACCTGGTTGTTAGTGCTGTTCTCTATCTCCCTCTCCTGTCCATGTCCCCACTGCATTTTTTCAATTTTGGAGAGCAGCGTTGGCAGGTAGTGCACATGCTTAGTTTTTAGTGTATTTCTACCCTAAGCATTTCCTACCTATCACATCTGAGCAGCCCATGTGACTATAGAGTAACACATGTGGTAAATGACAGCCGACTCCCTCCCTCCTTCTCCATGCTCATTAACCAGCTAAACCCATTGGTGCAAGATATTACTATACTATATTATTATGTAAATTGATGTAGGCTTCACCTCTCTGTTATTCTAAGACACAGGCTGGAGGGACATGATACAGCCCGTGACTGGCAGAAATCCCCATACCATGTTATTGCCAAAAAATAATAAAGATTTAATTGCAAATATATATTTGTATGACAATTTAAAGCAGTTTTTTGATATTAAGTATTTAATGTTACTCTGTATTCCAAAGGCTGTTTTTTTTTTTTGAACTTGTGACCAGCAGCAGGGGACTAGAGGCTCCTCCTGCTTATGTTTCCCTGCAGATATGCTGGCAAAGAGCTGGGTCATGTGACAGCTGTATAACGATTAGGAATAAATGTACTTAGATTTAAAAAAATACAGTGCCCTCATCCACGCACAAAAAGAGGAGGGACGATGTAAATACATTGTGTGTGTTCTGTATTACTTTAAGACTCTAAACATCTTTAGCACATCAGGCTTCCCCTGTCACTGTCAATTTTCCTGGACAGCTTGGTCTGCACATAAATGTGGAGAAAAATATACATAAATGCAATGAAATAATGAAAAAAAAGGAATTTGTATACCGAATAAAGCAATCAGTAAAGTATTGACCACATCTAGTTATCAGAAGGCATACAGTATTTCATGGAGGAGGTCCTTTAATACCTTTGCATGTAACACCTCCAGCCTCATGTTTCAGAGTGTGAAGACAATTCTAACACCTGTTATGCAACCTACTCCATGCGTAGCTGATGTGAATTAATCCATATTCATTTTATTATGAATATTATTTTAAAGCAACTGCACTTTTTACAGAATATTTATGTGCATGCCACATATATTGATGACATCAGGCATACCTGCCAACTGTGCCACGCTGGGAATAAAGTATGCCCTGCACAGTCACCCCATGCTTAGTGAAGTGCCTATGCAGTTCTGGTGTCCTGGAACATTAGACTGTAAGCAGTTCTGGGGCAAATGCTGATGTGATTGGTCTATGTAGAGTATGCCGCTATGCAGGTGAACTAAATAATGGTATATAATGCATAGCAGTCCACTTTCTCCAAACTTTGGTAGCATCAGTGTAACAATAATGTTATGAACATGTACCAACGTTGATGCAGCAGAGTACCTCGGGGTATGTGAGTGAGTTGCAGTCAATTATTTATGTAATTATGAATACAATAAGTAAATATGCATTAAGAAAATAAGCCACACATTATGTCCACTCAACAATAGATTGCACCAGTAATAAGTATATTTGAGATCTGGGCAAATGAGCTAAGAGTGCAACAAAAATACAATAAAAAATAGTTCACGTTTAGTAGCAACTATCATACACATAAGGAATTAATCAAAAATAGGACATAATAAAAGGGATTCAAATCTTAATATTATGAGTTCACCTCTCTCTTTTTCTTTCTCTCTCTCTATATATAATATACTGTAGAAATATAGTGCATATATACAATGTATCACACTCCTTGTAACGTTGAACTTCATGGTCTAAAGAAGTAGTTAAATATTAATTATTTTTACATATAAATAAAACAACAGTAATCTTCTGGCCGAGGAGCACTCAACATCCCATGAACTATAGAATTCAAAATTGTCTGTGTCCATAGATATCTGACATTAGCTACATAATATGGACTTGCAATGACTGAATCAATTTGAAACCATTCGTAATGTAGGCAAATAGAAAAGTAACTTGCTTGAATAGTAGTATGTGATGGGTGAGAACCAACAAGTGTTTGAATAAAGTAAAGTTCACAAATAAGAAAGGTCTCATTGGATATTTAGGGATCGTCACTCCCACTGCAAATACCATATGGCAAATATCAGATGTGTCCTAAAAGTACGTAGACCATTTGAACAATGGAGTCAACAAACCTTGCCTTTTAATGAACTTTTTGGTAACTTTCCTGTGCAGAGATATGAAAAGCCCTATCAATAATGGCAGTAGTTAAAATACACCCCCTTCTCAAGCAAGTAAAGTCATCTAAAAAGGCAGAGATGGGAACAAGTCTCTATTGTCAAGAGGAAAGAGATGATCTTCTACATTGTATTGAAGCACATTGAATCGCTTTGGGGTAAAATTTAATCAGAATGGCAATGAATGCCAATAAATTTAAGAAATGGTCAAATTAACAGCTGACAAAATTTCATATATACATTAAAAGCGGGCAAGTGTAAGGATTTGAGCAACTTTGACACGGGCCAAATTATAATGGGCAGAAGACTGGGTCAGAGCATCTCCAAAACTGCAGCTCTTGTGGGGTGTTCCCGTTCTGCAGTGGTCAGGACCTACCAAAAGAGGTCCTAAGAAGGAAAGGGTCATGGGCGGCAAAGGCTTACTGATGCACATGGGGAGTGAAGGTTAGCCTGTGTAGTCTGATCCAATAGAAGAGCTTCTGTAGCTCAAATTGCTGAAAACGTTAATACTGGTTCTGAAGAAAGGTGTCAGAACACACAATGCATTCCAATTTGTTACATATCGGCTGCATAGCGGCTTACTGGTCAGAGTGTCCATGCTGACCCATGTCCACAGCCAAAAGCGCCTTAAATCGGCATGTGAATATCAGAACTGAACCACGGAGCAATGGAAGAAGATGGCCTGATCTGATGAATTCAAGAATTCAAGAATGGTTTTAGGAACAAAACAACGAGTTTGAGGTGTTGACTCTACCTCCAAATTCTCCAGATCTCAATCCAATCAAGCTTCTGTGGGATGTGCTGGGAAACAAGTCTGATCCATGGGAGCCCCACCTTGCAACTTACATGACTTAAAGGATCTGCTACTGACAGATTGGTGCCAGATACCACAACATACCTTAAGAGATCCAGTGGAATCAATGCCACAAAAAGGTGAGTGGTCATAATGTTATGGTGAATCGGTGTGGATTTGAAATAAGAGGCATTTTTTCAAGGCTTTGACAAACATGGCCCTTTCATGGGGCAGAGAGGTCACAAACACGTCCTAATTTTCATTTTTTAATTGTCAGTATTTTTCCACAGAAATAATATTAGGGTTCTGTTATATGATCAGTTTCAATTTTAAAAATGTCAAAATATTCTTCTAAAATTAAGTTAAAATAGAATCTGCAGCACACATAGGAAAAGGGAGGGGCAGATGTGACTGTACAATTTATGCAGTATATATGTAAATTGCTGTATAAATTTGTCTGCTCTAGATAAATACCTTTAATTAATAAATTAATAAATAAATTAATTATAAAGCTGCACAGCGAGTTCGGTGTATGAGGAAGATACACGTGTGTACCAGGAGATAAATGCTTTTCCTTCCATGCTTCCTGACCTTTCAGCAGCCAGGGCTTGGGTAGCAAGAGACTAATTCTGCCTTTTACTGACCTGGAAGCCATCCAGCATTATTCATTTCCCATATGGGCTTTATGGAATTCACATTTATAAGAGATGAGTGATTATTTTCATCCACAATATTTACTAAACTAACTTTATTTTGTTACCAGTCTCCTATGTCTGTGGTTGAACTCTCATGCCATTTGGTCAGCTTGGACAAACCAGAAGATCATTTAGAAAATATTCTGATGCTGAAGGGCTGATTTACTAAAACTGGAGAGTGCATAATTATCAATTTTATTTAGGTACATCATCGCACGACCGTGCAATTGTCAGTTAAAGTAACGCAGTGCCGTATCGCAAAAAATGGCCTGGTCATTAAGGGGGTAAAACCTTCCGGGGCTGAAGTGGTTAAGCTTAGTTTGACCAGACCTCCACTTTAAGGAGGAAGACTGAAATAAGGCTGGCAAATACTGAGCTTCCTCTAGTGGCTAATCTATAAATATTTATATTTACTTAAAAAACAAAAATATGGAAGCGTAAAACTTAAAAAATGTGAAGATCACATCAAAAAAAATTAAATGGAATAGCAATGTAATACATAATTCAGAAAATGTGTTTTCAATGAATACTCTACCTTTAGGTGACCTTACCAACCAATATAAATTTGAAATAAAAATGTCCTAAACCCGTTATTACAAGACAGAAAACGCCTCTCTAGATGAAAAGGCCTGACTTCCTTACGTTCTGCTATCTTAGGGGAATTCCTCTTTAACCTCTTCATGGCCATAGTTCATTGATGCATAAATGCTCTGACCATATTTAGCAGACATTATTAAACCAAATTTAACTTGACAATAACTCTGTGACTAATCTGCCTGCTTTTTAAGGTCATATACGGCTTTTATTTGGTACACAGTTTCAGTAAATACCAGTTATTTTTTTTTTTTAACTGTAGGTTGATAAAAAGACAAAAAGGTAATAAAAAAATGTAACTTTTTTTAATTTTTAAGCTTATATTTATGGTTTTACACTGTAATCCCCTGTGTAAATACTGTATTTATTTTCCTGTGCACAGAAATACATTGACAACTGGAGCCGGGGAAAGTTCTTGTGTCATGGGGACCTTAAAATGATAATCCAAGAACTGCAGATGTTTAAAGTTTAAGTGGTCCATTTAACTGGCCACATTAGTAACTTTATCCTGGCTGAATTATACAAGAACTTAAAGAAGACAATCTTCCATGAAATGCACATTGCATAATTGATCACATTGGACACAAATAGTAAGCTACTTTCAGCTTTTGTTCCAGGGAAGTATACTTGTTCTTGACATTTACACACATTTATCATATACTGAAAGGGAAAAGAAGCATCGGCACAATAGTCTTTAAGTGGTATGTCTTTATTGATTTGTTGACTATTCCTAACAATAAAGTAGGGTCCTTGAATGAGCCGTGCCAGTGCCACAAGAAGCATATATGATTTCAATCAGAAGCTAAACTAAATGGTCTTGTGTCTTTTTTTTAAGCCTATGCAACTATGAAAACTAGAAAGAGTCTGCCAGATTTTTACTGCTTGCTGGGGAGGTTTTTTTTCTTTAGCTTGCAGTGACAGTACTCCCAGCACAGAGACCGGGCTCTCACCAAGAACCTCGGGTCTCATACTAATGATCGGAACCCAGGACTCTCGATTCCAGGTCACCTGATCGCTGTGATTGCCTCTGATTGGCTATCACAGTGATCAGTCACCGTTAGCCTGCCCCTGTGTTTACTTCCTCTTCTAAATGAAGAGGAAGATGCATTGGGGGTTATTTACTAAAACTGGAGAGTGCAAAATCAGGTGCAGCTCTGCACAGAAACCAGCTTTCAGTGTTTATTGTCAAAGCTTAATTGAACAAGCTATGGTTAGAAGCTGATTGGCTACCATACACAGCTGCACCTGATTTTGAGTGCTCCAGTTTTAGTAAATCTCCCCCATTGCATCTTTTTATCCTTGCAGGAGAAGAAAATGTAAACAAACCAAAGAGTGTAAAAAAATGACAAGATTAAGGTTTGCCAGGGTTAGTGTTACGGTCAAGTTTGGGGTCAAAGGCCATGGTCAGCATATTAGAATATATAGAATTAAAAATAAAAAATAAAATAAAAAGAACTGTAGGACTGTGCACACTTTTTGTTTTAATTGATCTAAAATATTTAGTAGGTCTAAACTCAAAGGTCAACTGGACTTTAAAGAACAAATTCAATTTTGGGGAAGTTGTCCCTTTCTTAATCCCCCTCACCACGACCACCCCGAGTGCATTCCATCCAGTAACATACTAACATTCATCCCCGATCTAGTAAGCTATTGCAAAGACAACCTCCATTCGGCTCCTCATCACACTGCATTCATTCCTATGGGGCGGCTGTACTCATGGGGGTCTCCAGCAGTTCTTCGTCGTATGGCTGTCCTTTCGGCGTATGCCCTCCCCCCCAATACTTGCTATTGTTCCAAGCAGGATTTCATAAGAAATAACCGAGCAGCCTCAAATCTGAGTGGTTCGGTCATGATAATTTCATTTAACAAAATATATTGATTTAATTTTAGTTGATTCTTCTGAAAAGCTGAATATCTCTACTGAGAGTTCGTGGTTTTTAGTTAAGATATATCTGACCCACAGGCCGGTCTAGCAATTTCTTCCACTTTCAGTGACCTGCAATCTCAAAGACAATTGAGGAAATCCACACAACCTACCATCATTTCTACCAGATTGGTTTAAATTTTTAAATACTGGTGGTAGGTTGCCCAACTAACCTAGTTACCCCTCTGACATTGCGCTCTGAATAGATAGTGAAGGAGCAGCAAAAGGTTCATGAGTCTGATTATTCCACCCTTCACAGTTTTATCATTCCCAATCCAAACTTGCCTTTAAAAATACATTTATTGACATTCTTAAAGGATATGTTACCCCAACATTTCATATTTGTGATATGTGCCTGCTATACCATGTACTTGAAAAGTATCCTGTTCTTTTTGTATTGCTTCCTTTATGTGAAATCCCTGGTGTTACTGCCAGTCTTTTTGCTTTCCTATTAAAAACTGATCACATTAAGCAGGAGAACACAGTGTGGTCAGTTTTCAGCCTGCTCTCCTCCAATGATCAGACTTGTACTGATTCCTTCCCGCCGCACAAACATTTGCTGGGAAGACCAGTGTACTGCTTTTTCTCCTCCCCAAGCTCTCTGAGCTCCTTATGCAGATGAGAACAGAGGGTATGTGATCACTTATAAAAAGGGGAAAAAGGTATCTATAAAGCCCTTGATAAAGTCACATGATCAGTGACGCAACGCGTCGGAAGGATCCGTGTGGCGTCACTTCCGGTCGTGGCCAAGACCAGAAGTCTTTGAATCTATTGAAGCTGTATGTTCCAATTTTAACTGTAAGTTTGCTGCTTTGAAATAAATTATTTTATATGGAATTACTGCACTATGGAGATCTCCTTTCTCTTATGAGTTTTGAATGGAGGAGAGTGGAGGAGACTAAGGAGGACGTCTTTTGCAGAGCGGGAGAACACTGTTTGTATGTTTATCCCCAACCACTACTTACACCTTTGCCTGGTCTGGTGCTCTAAAGAGAAGAGTGGAGCAGAAACCGCCATTATAGATCACAATTACCAGAAGCGCTACTAGATCCGCTGCTGTTTTTATTTGAGGTGAGAGGCTGGGGCACACTATTGGTGGATTACAGATGGTGGAAGCAAGTGTGAATACACATTATATGAATCAATGTTTTTTCCTGCACTTGATTGCTACACATCTTCTATCAACATTTTTATTAATATTGCTATTTTTTTATTGCACATGCACTTTTTTTTATTATTAGAGTCAAGGAATTTACTTGTTTTTTGCACATGCACGTTTTTGCACTTATATGAATTTGGATTGTTATTTCACGGGTTTGACTTTTATTATGGACCTGATTGATTTATTAAATATGTGATTATTGTTTGTTTATTAGCACTTTATTTGAGTTAGCGCTACATTTATTTCATTATAATATTCTGTGTTGTTGGGACACTTCTTTAATGTTGGCTGCCACTCCTTGAGGTGTGGGATATTTTTGTTTGTGCATTCGTTTTTCACTTTTACTTTAATAATAAATATAAATATATATATATTTATGCATACACTAATGTTTTACCTTCCATTTTTATTTTAAACGGAATGTGTTGTTTTTACAATGTAAGGGTTCACATATACTTTAAGGGCCACATAAATATAGTCATTAATCTGTGTTTTTATATCTGCCTTGAGTTTAGCTTTCATTCATTTAAAACATGATTAGCATTAAGACCACCACATTAGAAAAATGTAAAAAGTCTATAGTTTTTCTAAATGGATATACTGTATATACCTCTAATAGACAAACAAAAAAGAATAAATATCTTTTTCATCGCATGTTGCAATAAACAGGCACAGCCAATGTAAGAGATTCTTAGAGTACGCTTTGCGTTTCCATTTTCACACAATCATTTTTACAATAATCACACGCAGGGTGACATTTTGGCATCAGTTTGTTCCAAATTAATTGAAGCCCGAGTTTACCTCTTAATATGATTCGGGTAAATCGATTCAGACTTATCCTGGGTGGCTGATTGATTCCTGCTTTCTTTATTTCTGCAGTTCAATCCCTTTACTGAGAGGACATCTTGTTTCTGTAAAAGACAAAGGTGATAAGGGTTAAGTGTATCTGTGTATATAGAAATATGTTGCGAAAAAAAAAAAAGAAAGATTTATATCAATGTATGAAAAAAATATTTCTATAAATGGAACTTAGAAAAATACACTTTGGTTAGCAGCATTGGATCCATTAGATGTTTTGTCAACTGCGAAGATGGAACAAAAAAAAAAAAAATTGTGGGTACCACCACTGACCTTTTTCTGAAAATGCCTAGTTGTGCATATACAGCCTTTCTGTAAGGTATGTATCAAAGATGAAAAGCATACAGACCTCAGAGAGTACAGTACTGACTCCAACATCCAATCCATTATTTAGTATAAAAATACCTACAATTATTGTGATTTTAAAGGTACCCAAAAATTACTACATGTTGAAAAAGGTACATTTTTATTATGTTATTTTAGATTTTTTATTATATTATTTTTATTATATTATATGAAACATAATAAAACAAATGCTACACCTCCCAGTTCCATTCTCCTATCACTATGTTGTAGATATTGGCTTTATTTATATTTGCAAACAGTATAAAAATCACAAATACTAGACGTAATGTTGATAATGGATGTACATCAGTGGTGGGAGACTGAATAAGTGGCAGAGGGTGTATTTATTAAAAAATTGCAGCGCTCTTTGCCCTGTAAAATTGCATGTGCATTTGCTCTGTTCGAATGGGGAAAAATTAAATGTTGTTAGGGTATTTTTCTTTCCAAGTCAAATGTTATTAATTCATACAGAATAGAATGAATCTGAAAAATACCCTATTATGGCCACTAGATGTAGCTGACGATCATAGGAAATACATACTAATTTTCTATAATTGTTAGCAGTATCTAATTTCAATGACGCTCTTTCCATAAGATTATGGGGGAGAGTTACTACAATTGATGCACACATAATGTGGTGTAACTGTGTATAGTAACCAATCAGCTTCGAACTTCAGCTTGTTCAATTAAACTTTGATGATAAAACCTAGAAACAGATTGATTACTATGCACTATGGATTAGATGTTGGTGTTTTTGTAAATCTCCCCTTATATGTGCATTTAACATATTTTATGCATGTTATATACTTCCCTTGTGAAGACGTCCAAAAGATCTGGGACTACTGCTGTGTGCCACCATCTTGGATGTTATTTCGGCAGCCCTAGCATTCTCAGACCTGACACTTAAGTGACAAACTATAGTATTCCCCTTCTGACCCTAGCAGCTACCTAAATGGTTATGTAAAGAGGTAGGGGGTGGAGGAGCTGGGCCAACACAGACAGTAATTAGACACTCCTAGCAAAGGAGATGTCTATGACATGGCAGGAGGGAAATGTGTCTGTGTTAGGGAGTTGGATTTTTCTGAAGGAGCTACCACAAGGGTCAGGTACTTAGAACGCTCTGTTTCTACAAGACGAGATGCTGCATTGTTTCAGTTAGTTCTCACCACAAAGTGTATAGAAGAAAACAATGTAAATGCCTGTCTTGGTTTGTATCCTGGACCCAATTTTGAGTTCAATAACTTATCCCCAGATCAGGTGCCCCCATGTCCTGTAGCATGGACACACCTCCATTGGTCAAAGAAGGGTTCTTTAAAAGAGAGGGGCAGGAATCTTGACAGTTACCCCAAACTGTAATTGATAGGATTTCATCTAATTTAAAACTATTAAGTAAGGAATCCCTCTTCGAAGGCCAGGATTGATCCTACTACCTACTGGGATTACAGTCTACAGGCAGCTTCTGTAAGCAAGTGTCACCAGATCATGGGACCAAAGATCGGCCATACTGGATGCCGCCTTTGAGGTGTCTTCTTGTATACGCTGCAGTAAACTTTACACATACTGACAATGAATTTAGAAGTTGTAAAGACTATGTGGGAGGGTTTACGTCTACTTTAGATAAGTCATTGATGCCCTCCAGAAGGAAGTGACAAAACACACAAAAATGCAGCCATGAGGGAAGGGTGAATACGAAGATTGCAAACAGGATTCATGGCAAAAAGTACCTGACTACTCCCATATTTTAAGGGGTTCTCCTATCATTCATAAACCCCTTTAGCCAATTAAAAAGAGGCAACCATGAAAAGGATGCCCCTATAGATTAGTAGTGTCTGGGATTATCAAAGTCCCATAGGTCAATGTTTTCTTTGACCCATTTATTACAGCGGAACTTCACCTTAAAGGGAAGTTCTGCTTTAACACCTCCTTCCCCCCTTCTTTCCCATTTTTGGAGCTTTTTCTTTTTTTGGGGGGAGCGGGAACCTAGTTTTAGCACGTACCCGCTACCACTTCCGCTTCGAGCGCCTTAGCGATCGGAGCAACCCTAGGCTGCTTAGTGTGCCACTCAAGCTCACAGAGATGGGGTGTAGATCCCAAACATCCGCCGCTGGGAAGGCCAGCACGGGAGGGAGATTGTCCCAATTCCTGCAATCCCTGGAGGTAAAGAAAGGACTCCCTGAAGTTCTCCCCCCTCCTCTGTCTGCCCGAAACCTTCTGGACACGTTACAGGCCCCAGAAGACTGCGGGACCATTCACAAAGTGTAGCACATGCGCAGTGGGAAGCCAGCTGCAAAGCCGCAAGGAGTCACAGCCGGTTTCCTTTAGTAAACATGCTGGTGCCAGGGACCCGACAGCACTCGATCCCTGGACAGGTAAGTGTCCTTTTATTAAAAGTCAGCAGTTACAGTATTTGTAGCTGCTGTCTTTTAATTTTTTTTTTTAAGATTGAAGAACTGCTTTAATTGTTTGGTTTTATTTGCTGAGTTTGGCTTCCCAGATGAAGAACGTACTGAGCTCATGAAGCCAATTAGAACAAGTTTATAGCAAATTAATGAGGGTTTTATGTCCAGTCAATGTGAGCATTAACAGAAAAGATGCTTGGACACTTGTCTGTACACTGCCAACAACAGACTTATATTATTTTGTATTTTGAGATAAAAGACAAAAAAGCATTGCATAGCCAAAACAAATAATTATGTGCAAGCTTATTACAGCCACATCCAAATCATACTGCTTTCTGCCTTTCACTGGCAGTTTGCTGCATTAATAATTATCGGTATTAAAACAAATATGAGACTGCCATCAGTGCTCCCTGAAAATGCTAGTCACCTGGCTGTCTCTGGCTTTAATCATTTTTATCACTAACCTGGAAGAAGCATGCAGTGATGGAGTAAAGTCTCCTGATCTGAGTACTGAAAATACTGGATCAGTATGAGAGTAGAGTAACCAGCATTTGTGGACGGAGAGCAAGTGGTTTGTTGATTGGAGAGCTCTAGCTCTGACACAGCAGAAGGCATGCCAGACCTCTGCAGAGAGATCATGGCTTCCACACAGAAACAATGGCACTTCTTTGAAGTATACTGGAAAGGGACAGGCTTTTCTACTCAGATGCTGTGGCTGCTGTCTAAATCATAAAGTGTACCTTTGCAAAGAATTTTGACACTTAGGGTGTTGGCATTGACTGTAAATGGCGCTCCAACGCACCTTCAAAACACAGAGGTTGATTTACTAAAACTGGAGCATGCAAAATCTGCTGCAGCTATCCACAGAAACCAATCAACTTCCAGGTTTTATCGTCAAAACTTAATTGAACAAGTTAAAGTTAGAAGTTGATTGGCTACCATGCACAGCTGCACAACAGATTCTGAGTGCTCCAGTTTTAGTAAATCTTCCCCAATGTCCCGTGCATTGCACTGCACTGTGAAAAAATGTAGCCCGCCCTAGATTCTTTTTTGTTGATGTGTGTTTTAGTCCATATATTTCGAATAGGCTGTTTAGCGCAGAATGTTGCAACAAGTGCCAACGCATTACAATGGTGCCTTGCAGTGCGCTGGGTTCTAGTGCGAATGGGTGCCAAAGTATTTCCATATTCTTAACAAGCAGATAAAGAGCTTTAAAACAAGTAACCTCACTAGCTACTCGTACTATGAAGTAATTCATTTATAAAGATCTTTGAAGGTTACAACATGGATGTATTTTCTTTAGACATATTTCCTCTAACTTCTTGTTATGTCTCTAAGACGAAATAAAGGAACAATCTCCCCAACAGGATACAAAGGCAGCAAGAAAATATAAATTTTACAGGGGTTTACCCCTTTCCCTACTTTATCTATAACTTTTTTTAAAAATTGGGCTTTAAATATACCTCAAAGAGGAATTCCATGCATGGTATATTTTGGTCTAGCTTGGATCACTGTAATTATATTGTATATAATATACCATACATGCATGATGCCCCTGGAAGCTGTAAATCCCTGAAATAGACACTGCTAGTCCTGTGATCTCCACTTGCTTCCGAGTCCTGTCCTAAGTGGCTGCAGGACCAATGTAGCTATGTAAAAATATACCAATACCATGCCTGAAATTCATCTTTAAAGTAACACTAAATGTGGATGTGTATGGGTTATTGTTGGAGAATTGAGGATTTCATTTAGTATCACTTTAGCTCACCAGCATGAATCAATAGAAATTTCAGTTTTGGGCGCAATGGCTAATTTAAATAAAGCAGCCTGCATCACATCACTTTTTTTTCAAGTAATTCAGCTTTTCTCTCTCCTCTGTCTTTAAATCTCACCATCAGGCATGAGCGTGGTGGCGGTGGCTGCGGCTGACATGTGCCCCCTTTGTGCACTATTCATATGAGACTCTTAAACAATGAATTTAACACAGCAGAATAGGGAGAAGGAAAATGGAATGAAGGTTACAAGGGTAAATTAATATAAAAGGAAGCAGCCTGTCTCATCACATGTAACAAAACATGCTTTATCAGTGAAGCATACCTTCCTACAATACATCTATGTCTCCTCTGAATATCTATGATTTACAACTCATAGTGAAGCCTGAGCTAGACCTCTATTTCTATGCTAAACAAGTTAGAGGCGCAAACACAACCGTTGAAGGGTTGGCTTGTATAAAAGAGCTGCTAATAGAATTCTGGTCTAAACAAAAACCCGCTTCTAATGGCAGAGCTATTTATATACAACATATTTATATATATATTATATATACACTACCGTTCAAAAGTTTGGGGTCACATTGAAATGTCCTTATTTTTGAAGGAAAAGCACTGTACTTTTAAATGAAGCTAACTTTAAACTAGTCCTAACTTTAAACAAATATACTCTATACATTGCTAATGTGGTAAATGACTATTCTAACTGCAAATGTCTAGTTTTTGGTGCAATATCTACATAGGTGTATAGAGGCCCATTTCCAGCAACTATCACTCCAGTGTTCTAATGGTACAATGTGTTTGCTCATTGGCTCAGAAGGCTAATTGATGATTAGCAAACCCTTGTGCAATCATGTTCACACATCTAAAAACAGTCTAGCTCCTTCCAGAAGCTACAAAACTGACCTTCCTGTGAGCAGATTGAGTTTCTGGAGCATCACATTTGTGGGGTCAATTAAACGCTCAAAATGGCCAGAAAAAGAGAACTTTCATCTGAAACTCGACAGTCTATTCTTGTTCTTAGAAATGAAGGCTATTCCATGCGAGAAATTGCAAAGAAATTGAAGATTTCCTACAACGGTGTGTACTACTCCCTTCAGAGGACAGCACAAACAGGCTCTAACCAGAGTAGAAAAAGAAGTGGGAGGCCGCGTTGCACAACTAAGCAAGAAGATAAGCACATTAGAGTCTCTAGTTTGAGAAACAGACGCCTCACAGGTCCCCAACTGGCATCTTCATTAAATAGTACCCGCAAAACACCAGTGTCAACATCTACAGTGAAGAGGCGGCTGCGGGATTTTGGGCTTCAGGGCAGAGTGGCAAAGAAAAAGCCATATCTGAGACTGGCCAATAAAAGAAAAAGATTAAGATGGGCAAAAGAACACAGACATTGGACAGAGGAAGACTGGAAAAAAGTGTTGTGGACGGATGAATCCAAGTTTGAGGTGTTTGGATCACAAAGAAGAACGTTTGTGAGACGCAGAACAAATGAAAAGATGCTGGAAGAATGCCTGACGCCATCTGTTAAGCATGGTGGAGGTAATGTGATGGTCTGGGGTTGCTTTGGTGCTGGTAAGGTGGGAGCTTTGTACAGGGTAAAAGGGATTCTGAATAAGGAAGGCTATCACTCCATTTTGCAACGCCATGCCATACCCAGTGGACAGCGCTTGATTGGAGCCAATTTCATCCTACAACAGGACAATGACCCTAAACACACCTCCAAATTGTGCAAGAACTATTTACAGCAGAAGCAGGCAGCTGGTATTCTATCGGTAATGGAGTGGCCAGCACAGTCACCAGATCTGAACCCCATTGAGCTGTTGTGGGAGCAGCTTGACCGTATGGTACGCCAGAAGTGCCCATCCAACCAATCCAACTTGTGGGAGCTGCTTCTAGAAGCGTGGGGTGCAATTTCTCCAGCTTACCTCAATAAATTAACAGCTAGAATGCCAAAGGTGTGCAATGCTGTAATTGCTGCAAAAGGAGGATTCTTTGATGAAAGCAAAGTTTGATGTAAAAACAATGTTATTTCAAATACAAATCATTATTTCTAACCTTGTCAATGTCTTGACTCTATTTTCTATTCATTTCACAACGTATGGTGGTGAATAAGTGTGACTTTTCATGGAAAACACAAAATTGTTTGGGTGACCCCAAACTTTTGAACGGTAGTGTATATCATATATCTATCTATCTATCTATCTATCTATCTATCTATCTATCTATCTATCTATCTATCTATCTATCTATATCTAGATATATATATAGATATAGATCTATATATCTATAGATATATCCATATATCTATCTATCTATCTATCTATCTATCTATCTATCTATCTATCTATCTATCTATCTATCTATCTATCTATCTATCTATCTATCTATCTATCTATATATATATATTACTGTGCAAAAGTTTTATAGAAGTGTTAATAGATTATTTTTATCAAATAACAAAATGGAAAGTAAGTGAACAGAAGGGAAATCCAAATCAAATCACTATTTGATATGACCATCCTTTGCCTTCAAAACAAAATCAATTCTTTTAGGTACACACAGTTTTTGAAGGAACTCAACAGGTAGGTTGTTCCAAACATCTTGGAGAACTAACCATGGATTTTCTGTAGATGTAGGCTGCCTCAAATCCTCCTGTCTCTTCATGTAATCCCAGACAGACTCCATGATGTTGAGATCAGGGCTCTGCAGGGTCCAAACCAGTGGCCCCTCCATCCATGCGTCCAGCCCCCTGAACTACATAGATTTCGGGGTGGGGTTGAAGCAAGTGATTAGAGCCAGAGGCTCTATTAGGCTTTAATAAAGGGTGGGCTCAGGGCACAGACCACTGTGCCCTGATCCCACCCAGTTGTGTGACAAAAGCGAATGAATATTCGCTATTATTACACTGATTATTCTCCCAGCCAATTTAGAAGCGGGTTGTGAAGTGTATTTTTTCCCGAAAAAATGCATTTGAAAGACCGCTGGGCAAACACAGTGTGACATAAAATATTGCAGCAATTGCCATTTTATTCCTTAGGGTCTCTGCTAAAATATATATAATGTTTGGGGGTTCCAAGTAATTTTCTAGCAAAAAATATTGATTTTAACTTAAGAAAGAAGTGTTAGAAAAAGATTTAGGCCCCTTTCACACTTGTGCGACTACAAAGCTGCGCGATTTTACCGCAATTTCGCGGCTGCAGTTTTGTGCGATTTTACTGCAATTTTGCAAGATTTTGCCGCGATTTGGGAGCAGTACTACTTTGTACGACTTTGCCACAACTTTGACTATAACCATTCTCAGCTTGTGCTTACAAAGTCGTACTGAAATCCTGTCTATATTATTCAGGTACGATTTGCATGCTACTTGAGGGTTTAACATTAAGGTCTATGGACATCAACTCGCATGGAAGTTGGACCAAAGTAGTGCAGGGACTACTTTGAAGTCGGCACGACTTAAAGTCGTGCCAATATGAATGGTAGTCATTGAAAATCATGGAGAATGACTTGTCATGCGATTTTGTAGTACAAAATCGTGGGACAAGTCGTATAAGTGTGAAAGGGGACTTAGACTTTAAGTGGTTAAACTTGTTGAAAACTTGGCAGACTGCCCGGATTTTTTCTTTACAAACAGAAGTGTATCCCTTTGATCTAAGAAGGAAGAGTTAGTTACTATGTTTCATATTAAAAACTTGGCAGACTGCCCTGATGTTTTCTGTTGACAGCTGAGTGAGCAGATAAGTCTCTCCACTTTGTATATGAAAGAATCGGCAAACTCTGCAACAGAGATCGTCAGGGGGGGTTGAATCAAGATTGCGATTTTTTAACGATTAATTGTGCAGCTCTATTGTACATGTATATAATCTATGAGGTGCTAAAGGGGTGTGACCACATGTTAACACTACAAATTCCGGATTAACCCTCTGCACCCTGCTATATACCCTTTCTAGCAATCTTTGCAATGAAAAACAGGGATTTTTAGTTTACACATATTGCAATACATGTTTAAGCTGGCCAACTGCATCAAAGTAATCCCTCTGTTGTAGTTTTAACATGTGGTCACACCCCTTTAGCACCTGATAGATTATATACATTATATTAGGCCAGCTTAAACATGTATTGCAATATGTCTAAACCAAAAATCCCTTTTTTTCATTGCAAGGTTTGCTAGACAGGGTATAGCGGTGTGCAGAGGGTTCATCCTGAATTTGTAAAGTTAACATGTGGTCAGACCCTTTTAGCACCTGCATCTGCTGCTTGTGGTTAGGGACAGATGAGTGGCCTTGTATGCAGACACACAAATGTAGATGGTCCATGTAGATGGGGGTTTCGGCACAGTTTTTTAGATTAACCTGGTTGCTGGTTGAACAAAAAAAAAAAAGAATCATGTATGGCCAGCCTTGGCCTTTCATTGATTTGTACAAGCTGATCCACAGCAGCTGAACAAAAGCTGGCCATACCTGCTAAAGAAATATGCTAATCTGGTCAGTATACAGAATGAAAGGCAGTGCGAATGAGCCCTAAAATGCACAAGAGTCAGTGGGTCCTTAGTGGTGGAATATGCCTGGCTGTGCATTGTTATAGGGCTGTGTAAATCTTGGGAGTGGATAGACAGAATTACAGATCATCTGGGATGTTAAGCAGCTTCCCAGGAGCTCAGCTTTACCTCTATACATCCACTATACCCAATAAGGTATAGAAAAGCATCCCTCGCCATTTAAATTCCCCAATAAACTCATTTCTTCTACATTATGCAGAATTCGCCAAGGTAGCACGATGCTGTCACTTTGCTTGTAAATGCAGCAACAGCTTGGCAACCACTGCAAAAAAGCATACTGGGGATAGCTGGAGTCGCAGAGAAATCATAAAAGCCAGTATGTGATTAAAATTGCAAAAAACCAGCCAAACCTATATATTTAAAAATCCAACCGCAAATCCATAGCAAATAAAATAAACAATCAATATATAAACCCGTGTACGTGTCCCTAACTAACAGCAGCCATAACCTAAAGACTAACACAATGCAAAATTGATATACCACAGAGACAGCGCATACATAATACATAAATGATGAGTCTGATACAACACTTCAAAACCTCAGCACTCAGGGATTATTAGGAAAGTCGTGGTACGCCTCACATACTGCAGGCCACAAGGGTAAGTCACAAAACGCATAAGTTAGGAGAAGGTAACGTACTGTGCCATTACCTCTGCGTGATACCATGCATCCTTACAGTCATGGTGGTGCCACAGTTAGATATTCATGCAGAACCTAAACAGTAGACATGTGCATTTCGTTTCATTCCGAATCGAAATTCGGACGAATTTTTCATTATTTGGAAATTCGTATACATCTGAATTTCCGAATTACAAAAGTAACGAATTTAAATGAATCCGAAATAATGATTCAAATCGAAAAAAAAGCAAACACAATTCGAATCGAATTTGAAAACAAATTGGAATCTAATTTGAAAACAAGATAAGAAAAATTAGGGGAATAACTGCGCTACGGTGAAATACATAAACAATAACAATTATAGCCGCGATTCATCTATGTAACACAAACACAGTGAAATTAAATGAGAAAAAAGGGGGGTTGAATCACGCTAAAACAGATTGGTGATCATACACATCATCACCAAACCAAACATTTAGAACTAAGTGAAGCGTTCCCCTTTAGTGTAAACATAATATACAAAACACATGTCAAATGAATAATCAATCCAAAAATAAAATGTTCAAAGTGATAATAAAAAGTCCATGTATAAAAAATAAATAAATCACCCAAGTGATATAAAAAGTATTTTAAAAAAGTTCCAAAAAACATAAATTCTTGCTGTGAGAAGAAAAAAGCGTGCTTGCTCCACCACCGTGAAATCAGACTGGCCGCCTACCAGAAACTCATGATCCCCCGTTACAGAGGATCAGAGAAAGCTGTTTGTTAATACTGCTTCGAACCACGACCAATGGATCAGAGACTTTATACCGAGATGGGACATCAAAGACTGCAGGGTCAGGCTAAAGATGTTCACACTGACAGGTACTCAGATATTAGCCCACAGCATTGCAGATATGGTCATAGAAGGAAAAAAGGCTCCATATAGTGTAAAATCATTGACTTTATTGGATGAGTAAAAGGTTAAACTCCCATGTTAGTAGACAATAGTAGGCATGTAGTGTAGTCTGGAGCGCCGGCCGGAAGCTCACAGACAGCCCGTCCTACTGGAAACAACAGCAGCAATGGGAGGTGACAAGATCACCTCCAGGTAGCCATTATGCATTTCACAGAAAATTACAGAGGTGTAGATTGAAAAGGAAAGGTCATTTTTAATAAAATTTAATTGCAACATGACATTGTGTCACAATTGTGTATGCTATACTATTTTTTTTTATTTGCTATTTTTGTTCCCCATGAAAGTGGAGTTACCCTTTAAAGAGAGTGGTTGGAAGTTGCTAAAAACACGGCTCAGCCATGCATTTTTAATGACTCCCTACTGCATGTCTAAATAAGGCCTTAATGGGTTCCTCCTACATTTACTTACTGTTTATTTAGAGGAATGTGTGAGTTTGCTGAGATACCACTATGGGATGGAGGAGAACAGGATGACTGGACAATACTAATGGCCCATTCACACTATGGGGTTGATTTACTAAAAATGGAGAGGAAAAATCTGGTGCAGCTCTGCATAGAAACCAATCAGCTTCCAGTTTATATTGTCAAAGCTTAATTGAACAAGCTGAAGCTAGAAACTGATTGGCTACCATGTACAGCTGCACCAGGTTTTGCACTCTCTAGTTCTAGTAAGACCCCTTTCACACTGAGGCGGTTTTCAGGAGTTTTAGCTCTAGAAATAGCACCTGTAAAGTGCCTAAAAACCACCTCCCATTCATTTCAGTGTGACTTTTCATACTGGGGAGGTGCGCTTGTGGGACGTTAGGAAAAGTCCTGCAAGCAGCATCTTTGGGGCGGTTTGGGAGTGCTGTATTTAGCGCTCCCAAAACACCCTGCTCAATGAAATGAATGGGCAGCGCTTCCAAAGTACCTGAAAAGTAATTCAGAAGTGCCGCAACACGGGCGCTTTTAACCCCTTTTTTGGGTAGCACTAGCGGCTGAAAAGCGCCGCTTAAACAGCGCTAAAGCGCTGCTAAAATGAGCGGCACTTTAGTGCTAACGCGGCCGCAGCCCAAGTGTGAAAGGGGTCTAAATCTCCCCCTATATATTGTATGGCGTTAATGTTTAAGTATTGTTTTCAGTGCATTAAAGCATGCTGCATTTAGCCCTTTCATTTTTTTTCCTTATTTGTAATAAAGAAGTTTTGTTAATGTAAAAAGCATAATACAAATATGGTTCATACAACAAGCACAGAAGAAAAACAAAACATATAAACAGAAAAGGTGGTGACATCTATAATTGTTCAGGAGGCAACGCAGATAGAAATTACATTAACAGTATACAGCAAGTGATGTGAGAATCTATTATATAAATGAGTAGGAAGTAAAGTAGCGACTCACTCAGACCAATAGACTATTTCCAGGCTGTAGCCCCAATAGCAGTATAGAAAAGTGGGAAAAACACTTTCGATATAAAACAAGAATGATAGTACCGTACTTGATGTACACGTAGCTGCAGACTATAGCCATCTATCCAAAATGTCATTATATTTATTGGGACAACCCCCATTAAAGTAAAGAAAGCAAGGTGTTATTCACTTCAGCAATCCAGGTTGGTAGAGTGAAAGGTAGAGCTTGCATCCATCCCTGAGACACCAATTTCGTGGCACCAAAAACTTTAGCGTATATTTATCCATATCAGGATCCAGCGACAGTGGTGAGCCCATGTGGTCGTGAACTAATTAAATAACCTGCACCCAGAAGCCCTGAATGCGAGGGCACTGCCAAGTTGAATTACTAAATGTACTAGGAGCAATTAAGCATTTAGGGCACATGGAAATTCAGGATGAAGAAAATGTAGCCAAACGCACTGGAGTCATATAAGTCCTGTGAAGAATATATCATTGATGTGAGTTGATCCGAGACTTCAGGGGATACCACTTTACACACCTCCAATACTTCGCCCCATTCCTCATCATCCAAAACCCCAGTATTGTTCTCCCAAAGGGAATTGAGGGAATGGGCAAGTTGAGATGCAGCCGGGTAAGTAAAATATCATAGAAAGTAGAGATTAACTTGCAAGGCTTGTCACTATATATTCCTTCATTAACATCCACAATGGGCAGCATGGGAAAACGGCCAGCAAATTGAGGGTGGAGTGCGTGTCTTAAACAGAGGTAATGAAATAACGTGGTTTGGAAGAGCAAATTTGGATTTCAGTTGGTCAAAGTATTTAAGGACACCCTCAGTGATTACGTGAGAAAGCAAATATATCCCTCTAGAGGTCCACACACTAGGGTCAGGGAGTTGCAAAAAGTTCAGGCAAAAGTTTATTGTACCACACAGGAGTATTACTATGAAACATGGAAGAGATAGTTTGTGGTGAAAAGAGGCCGGAGCGGCTTGGAAAAACAGCGGAGCCCCCCCAGTTCTCTCAGCACACCACAGAATGGGTATGGGAAATAAGACCCCCAGGAGCCACATACCAAGGAAATATATCTTTATCTGTCAGATTTATCTACAAGATAAAAATGAGACAACTGTGCCACCAGATAAGATAAGCCAAGATCAGGAACAGCAGTGCCTCCTAGTGAGGTTGGGTTTTTCAAAACTCTCCAGGCTACTTTGAGTCTACTTTTGCCCCAGCCCAATCATTTTGATTTGGTTGGCAGCACACCATTTCCTTCAACATAGCGTGTGCCTGGTTCCCTTGAGTTACCCTCCTCTTGGTCACTCATTCAGATAATCATGTGTAGCTACATTGGGGTTCCTGTATTCATTTGAAGCCTTCATTTTTAATTATACTCAAAAGTAGAGTTCCTGACTGTTCCAGCACATTTTGGAATTCTAAAGTACCTCCTTCATCAGAGTTTACATTTTTAATTTTATAACTAAAACCGAACATTTCCCTATTTTTTCCCTTTTTTTTTTTTTTTTTTTTACTGTTCCTAACTAGTGTGTGATAATTATTATTTAATTCCTTAATACTTACCTTTTTTGGTTTTAGAAATCCAGCCCTGTGGACATCCAACGTGTTCCCCTCGGCTGCTTCTGGTTGCTGCACCCACACCACAGAAATAGGTGCACCTCACTCCCTCATGATGCTGGAGCCCTATGATGCCTATGGATTCCAAACTGTAAATGCTGGCATTGTTGCCCTCAGACTGGAAATCTGAAAAATGGCAGGATCACCAGATAAAAAGAAAGAAAACTTAAAATAAGATGCAAACAATGATGTCACTGCAAGCAGCAGATGGTAAGCTACTATTTAATTAATTTCTAATTTTAGGTTGAGTTACACTTTAACTGTGAATATTGTTTACAACTAATTTGTTAACCGTAACTTGCCATTTTAGGTTTTTATGCATTTATACTTTTCCCAGCCTGGAATACAAGAACATTCATGTATGGGTATCTAGAAGTGAAACATACACAAACACACTTTCAAGAATCCACTTGACTGCCAATATCAATTTGGCAAAGCAGTAATTTTAGATAAATACAGTTAATGAGATGTATGCTACTGAGTGTACATTAACTACTGAGAACCGTTAATTATAATTGATGGTGCACCAAGAGCTTTTGATTTCATCAGCAACGTTGGGGAAAAAAAATTGCAATAACCATTCATCAAACTTGGTGCGCTTTGCATGTTCTTGGCCCCCAGTCTTGTCAGCGGTTGCGTGTTTATAGGCAAAAAAGTATTGGTGTGAAGCCTATATTTAAAACATGATGTTGGATTAAAAAAAAATGTGTTCGATTTTCTTATGAGACAAGTTGAATATTCTCGTGGCCTACTTGAGGATAAAAGTATGAGTATTGATTGAAACAATTAATGAGAGAGCCACAGAAGACACAGTAACAGGATTCTCAGCCAAGCTGCTCTGGATGGTATTGTGTAATAGAATCTCCATGTAGAGGAGTTTAGCGGGAATTCGATTATGTCCAGCTTTGATAACTGGTTGCCTTGGTTACTTGTTGGAGAGCTGACATTCCACGTGTATCCTGAAGAACCATGTTATACAGGCAATGATATGAATTCTTATCAGCACTGTACCTGCCAGGTAGAGGAATCCATCTTCATCGGCTGTCCATGTGATCCAAAACAGGGGTACATTTGCCATTGTAGCACAGTGTCTAGGGAAGCTATCTAAGAAATAAATGTATTACTTGTGTCTACTTATTATTTTTCCTTTTCCTGGTTACATATGGACACCTGTGATGAGAGCTGACCATAGACCCCAGATGGATGGGTAGGCACCATTCATATTTTTATGCAATAATGAAGTAGACAGACACATTTATTACATGCCTATAAAACCATCAGCAGAGAGTACACGTTTTTTTTGGTGTTATGTGGTAGTGCCTTGATGACTTCTATTGATCCATGTAAGGATGCTAGCTGCTATTCTAGTATTGGGTTTAACCTGTTTTCTGCTACTTTGCCCGATGATTCAACATTTTTCTTGGATTTCCTAAAGGCTTCTCAGATGTCACCAGAGAACTAGATCCTGTTACCCAGCAAAACTCCTTCTAGTGATGGTCAATGGTAAAAAAAAATGGCCCTGCATGCCTTCAAAGACTTCATGCCTCATGGGAACAAAAAGCTAACACTCTAATGTCCAGCCTAACCTATCAGAATGTAATTGTAGCAGTGACAACAGATGCAACGAGCCTAAGACCACATTCAAAACCTCTGTGGTGTGCTACCACATGCATGTTAAGCAGCATGTTAATGTTAATGTGTGTTGCAGAAAGTAGAGATAGTTTTTAACCTGCGTGTTGCGGTGTACTTGTTTATTGTGGTGCACCTGACACTGCCAGCGGGACTTCAGCGGTTCTAAAAAAATATTGCCACCACAATAAAATTAAAATGAAACAGTCCCAATGAATTTGAAGTGCAGACTTTTAGCTTTAATTCAAGGGGTTGAACATAAATATTAAGTACAAATTTTAGGAGCTGCAACCATTTTTATACACAGTCCCCCCCATTTTCAGGTACTTAAATATAATTGGACAAATTAATAAAATCATACTTAAAATGTTCATTTTTAATATTTTGTAGAGAATCCTTTACTGGCAATGACTGCCTGAAGTCTGGAACCCATGGACATTACCAAAGACTGTGTTTCCTCCTTTCTGATGCTTTGCCAGGCCCTAACTGCAGCTGTCCTCAGTTGTTCTTTGTTTGAGGGTCTTTCTGCCTTTAGTTTTGCCTTCAGGAATGCCTCCATGCCTCCAGCATGCTCAATTGGGTTGAGATCAGGTGACAGACTCGGCCATTGCAGAATATTCCACTTCTTTTCCTTCAAAAGCTCTGCTTTTGCAGTGTGTTTTGGATCATTGTCCATCTGAACTGTGAAGCACCGTCCAATCAACTTTGCTGCATTTGACTGAATATGAGCTGACAGTATATCTCTAAACACTGCACGATTCATCCGACTGCTTCTGTCACATCAATAAACACTAATGACCCATGCATGCCCATGCCATCACACTGCCTCCACCATGTTCTACAGATGAAGTTGTGTGCTTTGCATCATGAGCTGTTCCAAGTGTTCTACACACTTATTTCTTCCCGTCATTCTGGTAAAGATTAATCTTAGTTTAATCTGACCAAACAATGCTTTTCCAGAACTGGCTTTTTTAGATGTTTTTTGGCAAAGTCTAATCTGGCTTTTATATTCTTCAGGCTTATGAATGGTTTGCACCTTGTGGTGAACACTCTGTATTTGCTCTCGTGAAGTCTTCTATTGATTGTAGACTTTGACAATGATACGCCAACCTCCTGGAGAGTGTCCTTCACTTGTCTGGATGTGTATGGGTTTTTCTTTACCATAGAGAGGATCCTGCATTCATCCAGCACTGTTATCTTCCATGGACATCCAGGCCTTTTTATGTTGCTGAGCTCACCAGTGCGTTCTTCTTTCCTCAGAATGTACCAAACTGTTGATTTGGCCACTCCTAATGTTGCTGCTATCTGTCTGATGGATGTTTCATTTTTGAAGCTTGTTTCACTTGCATGGACAGCTCCTTTGAACACATGATGTAGGTTCACAGAAAGAGATTCCAAATGCAAATACCACACTTAGAATCAACTCCAGACCTTTTACCTGCTTAATTGATGAAGAAATAATGAAGGAGTAGCCCACACCTGGACATGAAACAGTTTTGATTCAACTGTCCAATTACTTTTTTGGTCCCTTGAAAAAGGGGGGATGGTTATTCTTAACCTCCCTGGCGGTATTCCCGAGTCTGGCTCGGGTTGGATTTTACATACCAAAAGCGGTATCCCCGAGCCAGACTCGGGCTTGCATCGCAGGATCCAGGAAGAGCATACTTACCTTGTCCCCTGGATCCTGCGATGTCTCCCCGCTGTGATCGGCGAGCCGCTGTGTCTCGCTCGATTCACAGTGCCGAGCTCCGTTCCCTGCGAGTGTTGCGACGCACGGGGACGGAGTTCGGCGGCAAATTCAAATAGTGAAACACACAGTATAGATACAGCATACTGTAATCTTACAGATTACAGTACTGTATCAAATAACTACACATCCCCTTTGTCCCTAGTGGTCTGCCCAGTGTCCTGCATGCAGTTTTATATATATAAAACTGTTCTTTCTGCCAGGAAACTGGAGATTGTCCATAGCAACCAAAACTGTCTCTTTACATCAAAAGTGGTTTTAGAGCAGCTAGAAAAAAGCGATAATAAATTAGAATCACTCGCAGAATTGAGCAATAGTGATTTGTGGGGAGATCCGTCATCAAACACTAAAAGTAACGAAAGCAAAAATTCTGCAACTGAGCAAATTTCAGTGTTTTTGATTTGATTACATTATTATATAATTTTTATTATTATTATTTGTTATAATTATTTATAGTTATTTATTATATTATAATTTTTTATTTCGTTTTTCAAACTTTATCATACCCGGGATGTCTACTAGACTCTTGTTTGGACAGATTTAAGTGAACTATTCCTAAGAATTACAGGCCTAAATATAAAACGCCAAATTTCTGTGCAAAATAATTGTACCGCTTTCAGCACCTAAAATCAGAAATAATCATACCGCCAGGGAGGTTAAGAGCTGTAATTCCTAAACCCTTCCTCCAATTTGGATGTACATACCCTCAAATTAAATCTGAGAGTATGCACTTTCCCATTATATAACTATAGCTTGAATATGTTTTGGTAAATACCTAAAAATAACTAAAATTGTGCCTGTGTCCAAATATACAGTATATCACAAAAGTGAGTACACCCCTCACATTTTTGTAAATATTTTATTATATCTTTTCATGTGACAACACTGAAGAAATGACATTTTGCTACAATGTAAAGTAGTAAGTGTACAGCTTGAATAACAGTGTAAATTTGTTGTCCCCTCAAAATAACGCAACACACAGCCACTAATGTCTAAACCGCTGGCACCAAAAGTGAGTACACCCCTAAGTGAAAATGTCCATATTGGGCCCAAAGTGTCAATATTTTGTGTGGCCACCATTATTTTCCAGCACTGCCTTAACCCTCTTGGGCATGGAGTTCACCAAAGCTTCACAGGTTGCCACTGGAATCCTCTTTCCCTCCTCCATGATGACATCACAGAGCTGGTGGATGTTAGAGACCTTGCGCTCCTCCATCTTCCATCTGAGGATGCCCCACAGATGCTCAATAGGGTTTAGGTCTGGAGACATGCTTGGCCAGTCCATCACCTTTACCCTCAGCTTCTTTAGCAAGGCAGTGGTCATCTTGGAGGTGTGTTTGGGGTCGTTATCATGTTGGAATGCTGCCCTGCGGCCCACTCTCTGAAGGGAGGGGATCATGCTTTGCTTCAGTATGTCACAGTACATGTTGGCATTCATGTGCACGCTGCGATCCAGCTTCCCCTACATACCGCATTGAGCATATGCAGTAGTGTGTTTTGTAAGTTTCTCCCACTTGATGGGAGGCTTTTGTTTTTAGCTTTATTTAAAAATAAAAGTACTTTTTGACTACTACACTATGGGAGCCTTGTCTCTTCCTATGAGGACTTAGCCCCGAGGAGCTGCTGAATAATCTCCTGGATATGGTGACTGGTAATGTGCTGAGTGGATGACCAGCTTAGACGCCCTGATCTGGTGAAGCGGTGCAAAGCCCGACAAGCTACGGACGTACCACTGGTAGAGCCATCAAAGGAGACCACCCATGATTATCCATACACGCCTACCAGCCCTGCAGGGGTATCAGGAGCTGGTGAGTGGGGACCCACAAGGGGGAGCACACAAGTCACCTGATCTGTTGAGCACAAGAGTCACCTGATCGTTTGAACACTTGGTCATTTTGGAGCTTCACCATTTTTACATTAACACTGGTTTTGGGATGTTTTATCACTTGAACTTGTTTTGATACACACATCCCCTCTTTTTGATACAAATTTTTGTGAATTTTTTATGACAGTTGGGAATCATTTATGATCTATTATATTAGTGATTTTTATACATTTCATATATAAATATATATATATATATATATATATATATATATATATATATATATATTTCTTTTTTTTTTTTTTTTTGTCATATATATGATTACTTTTTTCTTGGTCACTTATTATTTATATATCAATAATTGATTTGGTTGGTTGCACTTTATATATCATAGGTGTTTATCATGATTGCACTATCGCTGTTTGGTTATTTGTAGTGTGCACACTTTTTGTATTACTAGGGAGATTTATCCCCCCCAAGTATAGGTAGTGCCATCTACCCCATTTCACTTACTTCAGATGCTCAATAGGGTTTAGGTCTGGAGACATGCTTGGCCAGTCCATCACCTTTACCTTCAGCTTCTTTAGCAAGGCAGTGGTTGTCTTGGAAGTGTGTTTGGTGTTGCTATCATGTTGGAATACCGCCCTGTGGCCCAGTCTCCGAAGGGAGGGGATCATGCTTTGCTTCAGTATGTCACAGTACATGTTGGCTTTCATGGTTCCCTTAATGAACTGTAGCTCCCCAGTGCTGGCAGCACTCATGCAGCCCCAGACCATGATACTCCCACCACCAATGCTTGACTGTACTCTTCACCTGGTTGCCGCCACACAGGCTTGACACCATCTGAACCAAATAAGTTTATCTTTGTCTCATCAGACCACAGGACATGGTTCCAGTAATCCATGTCCTTCGTCTGCTTGTCTTCAGCAAACTGTTTGGGGGCTTTCTTGTTCATTATCTTTAGAAGAGACTTCATGCAGACCAATTTGATGCAGTGTGCGGCGTATGGTCTGAGCACTGACAGGCTGACCCTCCACCCCTTCAACCTCTGCAGCAATGCTGGCAGCACTCATACGTCTATTTCCCAAAGAAACCTCTGGATATGACGATGAGCACGTGCACTTAAGTATTTTGGTTGACCATAGCGAGGCCTGTTCTGAGTAGAACCTGTCCTGTTAAACCACTGTATGGTCTTGGCCACCGTGCTCAGCTCAGTTTCAGGGTCTTAGTAATCTTCTTATAGCCTAGGCCATCTTTATGTAGAGCAACAATTCTTTTTTCCAGATCCTCAGAGAGTTCTTTGCCATGAGGTGCCATGTTGAACTTCCAGTGACCAGTATAAGAGAATGAGAGCGATAACACCAAATTTAACACACCTGCTCCCCATTCACACCTGAGACCTTGTAACACTAACGAGTCACATGACACTGGCGAGGGAAAATGGCCAATTGGGCCCAATTTGTACATTTTCACTTAGGGGTGTACTCACATTTGTTGCCAGCACATTTTTGTAAATATTTTTTTTATCTGAGCTGCACCACAGTGGCCAAGACCATACAGAGGTTTAACAGGACAGGTTCCACTCAGAACAGGCCTTTTCATGACCGACCAAAGAAGCTGAGTGCACATGCTCAGCCTCATATCCAGATGTTGTCTTTTGAAAATAGACATATGTGTGCTGCCAGCATTGCTGCAGAGGTTGAAGGGGTGAGGGTCAGCCTGTCAGTGCTCAGACCATACATAGCACACTGCATCAAATTGGTTTGCATGACTGTCATCCCAGAAGAAAGCCCCTTCTAAACAGTTTGCTGAAGACAAGCAGGCTAAGGACATGGATTACTGGAGCCATGTCCTGTGGTCTGATAAGACCAAGATAAACTTATTTGGTTCAGATGGTGTCAAGCGTGTGTGGCGCCAACCAGGTGAGGATGATGGTGGGAGTGTCATGGTCTGGGGCCACATGAGTGCTGCCGCCACTGGGGAGCTACAGTTCATTGAGGGAACTATGAATGCTAACATATACTGTGACATACTGAAGCAGAGCATGATCCCCTCCTATCAGAGATTGGGCCGCAGGGCAGTATTCCAACATGATAACGACCCCAAACGCACCTCCAACACGACCACTGCCTTGCTAAAGAAGCTGAGGGTAAAGGTGATGGACTGGCCAAACATGTCTCCAGACCTAAACACTATTGAGAATCTGTGGGGCATCACCTTCCATGGAAGGTGGAGGAGCACAAGGTCTCTAACATCCACCAGCTCCGTAATGTCATCATGGAGGAGTGGAAGAGGACTCCAGTGGCAACCCATGCAGCTATGGTGAACTCCATGCCCAAGAGGGTTAAGGAAGTGCTGGAAAATAAAGGTGGCCACACAAAATATTGACACTTTGGGCCCAATTTGGACATTTTCACTTAGGGGTGTAATACCTTTTGATGGCAGCGGTTTAGACATAAATGGCTGTGTGTTGAGTTATTTTGAGAAGACAGCAACTTTACACTGTTATGCAAGCTGTACGCTCACTGTTTTACATTGTAGAAAAGTGTAATTTCTTCGTGTTGTCACATGAAAAGATATAATAAAATATTTACAAAAATGTGAGGGGTGTACTCACTTTTGTGAGATACTGTATATATATGTCATTACTTATAATTTTACTTCCTCCTTTCTTCATTTCTCTGTCGAGTTCCCCCAAGACTCTGTCTTTGGACCTCTCCTATTCTCGATCTACACCTCCTCCTTGGGTCAGTTTATTGCCTCCCATGGATTTCAATATAATTTTTATGCTGATGACACCCAAATCTATCTCTCTACCCCTCAGATCACCCCTTCAGTCTCCGCACGCATCACTAATTACCTAACAGACATATCAGTCTGGATGTCACACCATTTTTTCAAACTCAATCTATCCAAAATGGAGCTTATATTATTTCCTTCACCTTCCCCTGATTTCTCTGTCAAGGTTGATGACACAACTATTAACCCGTACCCGCATGCCAAGGTTCTAGGTGTAATCCTGGACTCTAAACTCTCCTTTCGGCCCTACAGGTAATCAATGTCCAAAGCTTGCCCGCTTTAACCTACGCAACATCTCCAAAATACTCCTCTTCCTAACCAATGACACCACAAAACTTCGAATTCCCTTTTTGGTCATCTCTCACCTCGACTACTGCAACTCCTTCCTCATTGTATTACCTTTACATAGGCTGTCCCCCTTTAGTCCATCATGAATGCTGCCACCAGACTTATCCACCTTACCAACCATTTAGTGTCTGCTGCCCCTCTCTGTCAATCCCTCCACTGGCTTCCGCTCACCCAACAAATTCAGTTCAAAATACTAACAATAACTTACAAAGCCATCTATAACTCTGCCCCCAGCTACATCACTAACCTAGTCTCAAAATACCAACCAAATTAATCTCTTCATTCCTCCTAAGACCTCCTGCTCTCTAGCTCCCTCGTCAACCTCCTCCCATGCTTGCCTCCAGGACTTTTCCTGAGCCTCCTCCATCCTATGGAACTCCAAACCCCAATCTGACCGATTATTAGCTCATCCCCCACAGTTATTACCTTTTGTATCACTTGACCCTCCCTCTTAGATTGTAAGGTCTAATGAACAGGGCCTTCTAAATCCTCTTCTTTAAAATTGTATTGTAACTGTACTGTCTGCCCTCATGTTGTAAAGCGCTGCACAAACTGTTGACACGATATATAAATTCTGTATAATAATAATAATACGTTTAATGGTGTACAGAGCCAAAAAGATTAGAATTGTGTAGATGTCCCAAAATTTATGGACCTGACTGTATAATATGTAAAGCTCTGCGTAAATTAAATTGACGGTGCTATATAAGTACCTGTAATAAATAAATACATTATATACTGTGTGTATGTACTATGTGTGCTATAGCTTTAACTTTTGTCTCAAAATCTGCTTAAAAATGGCTTAAATGTATTTTTTTTAAATAAATTGTATGTTTTAGATACCAACAGGGCTGAGCAGAGCTTAGCTCTCAGAACACAAAGCTATTGTGACTTTCACAAAAAAAGTACAGCTTTCCACTTTTTTAACAAGGACTACTTGCCAGTTTTGCTGGTGGGCTTTTAGAATCCCAAGCAACAAAAAAAAAAACAAGCAAAGTAGGACAACTAAAGATGTAATGAACACTTGAGGTTCTGTTTGAAATGAATAGGGCACAGAGAACACGTCTGTGTTAAGACCACAATGTACCCTGTTGAAGAGCGGGCCCCCGCTATCGTTCGTCTTTGTTGCACTAATGAAAAAACATTGATTTTAAAATAATGAACTACGCCATTAGGTGAAACCATCTTTATCGTTTTGCTCTTCTCAATCACACCCAGTAAAAGCAAACGGTAACTCGACTAGGAAACCCAGCACAATCCCATCTACTGGGTGGAACATGTTTATAGGTAGTAAAAGTTAAAGGAGAACTCCAGGCAAACAGCTATGAAAACAGAGATAAGGGAGCTGCTCTACATGTCAGAGGATTTCTACCAATCTAGTCCTGCGATTAACACAGACTTGCCACACAGCACAACCCTGTCTGGCAAGGCACCTGATTTTTCTGTGCTACAGGTAGGTAACACCTAAAGGACTCACTCCCACCCCCAGCCTGTGACAGAGAGTGAAAGGAGAAGCAGCAGCCTGATGAGTACATTTTTCTGTTAGGACTCGTTCTCGCAAGCTTTGGTTTCTGAAGAGAAATCTGCTTTCAGAATGCTCTTCAGAGAGTATTTGACAGGTGGTGAGGAGGCGCTGCACTGCCTCCTCACCACCTGGTTCAATCCCTTGATTGCCACACTTGTGCACTGGAACTGTGTGCAATGTATGGTTTGCGCTTGGCGGGTATAGTGAGAGGGGGTTTAGATCCTGCTGCGGCTTGGCGAATGTGGCGATTAGAAGGCTGGCCATTGGTTAGCCTGTATTTGTAGGAGGAGTCCAGGGCTTATAACTCCCCCTCCTTCTCCCTGCAATCGTCGGCTAGCATTTCCCAGGTTTCTTACAGGATAGCAGGTGGCTACAGCATTTCTGGTTCCAGGTTGGCGGTAGGACAAGCACAGTAAAAAAACAAGGAGAGGGGCGCCTCTGAGAATATATCAAAACACTTTATTATAAAGAACAATATCCACTCACATGGAAGTAAAAGACTTTTGGTGCATCACTGGGAAGAACAGAAGGAACTACAGATAGCAGAAGGTCCTTTTTGCTGACAGGAAGCAGCACATCAAATCTCAGGGACGTGGAGGACAGTGAGTCATCAGGTCCTTGCAGGATACCGTGTTTCCCTGAAAATAAGACCTACCTCGAAAATAAGACCTAGCGTTATTTTCCAGCAGGGCTGGAATATAAGCCCTACTCCGAAAATAAGCCTAGTTTAAAATGCTTGTAAAATCCTATAATCCACTCTATTACAGAAGTATATAATGTACAATGTGTGTGTTTCTGTAATATAATTGTGGGGAAGAGAGCTCCAGCGGGTCACAGAAGTGCAGAGCGGTGCTATAAGGGTAAGGGTAAGGTATCTGGCACAATTATATTACAGAAACACACACATTGTACATTATATACTACTGTAATAGAGTGGATTATAGGATTTTACAAGCATTTTAACTCCATTCACACTGGGGATTCTTGTCAGACAGGGAGAGAGAGGGGGAGAGAAGACCGCAAATTACATGGTAAGACCTACCACGCCCTACTGTGTCTTTTACTGACAAAATTAATATAAGACCCGGGCTTATCTTTGGGGAAACACAGCATCACCGCTGTAGCGTCGGAACTCTCGTCTGGTCACCGCAAAAGATGGAGGAAGGCCGTGCAGTATTTGAGCCGAAACGAGGCTTGAATCGCAAGCGGCGTGGCACAGGATGATGACGTCACTATAATGCGACGTGTTTCTGAGTGTGCTGCTACGAGTGGTACGGTAGCCGCGCTCTTTTGTTAAGCATCTTGCTACCCTGATACTTGCCCTTTTGGACTATTATGGACCTTATACAAGCAATACTGAGGTATCTGAACATTGCACCTTTTACTTGGTAAATGGACAAGCACAGTGGACGTTTTGTTTTCTCCGGTTAGGGGCTCCGAGCACGGAAGCACTCCATCCCTGAGAAACTGGACTATTCCAAAACTCATAGCTGAGCTCCAACGCAGGGGCATTCCGTTCTCGGCCATTGCTAGGAAAGCGGAGTTGTTCAGACTTCTGTTTCCAAACCCAGCTAAGCCGCAGCCATCCACCAGTGCACACATCTATTACTCAGATCCATACAGTTTTAAATACGCTCTCCACTTCAGTTCAGCAGTTACAGGATAGGATGGAGGTGATGGAGTGGAAACTTCTGCTGCTTCTATAGGCCCTGTGCCACCCGGAACCTCTCTAGGTAATACCAGTGTGCCATTAGCACTTGCTGTTCCTTCATCACTATCAGTAGTACCTTCCGTATCTCCTGCACACTTCACCCTGGCCAATCTGAAAAAAGACATTCTGGAGGGGAAGGACATTAACCTGGCATCCCTGCTCATAGCTTTGCAGCGAGCGGCCCCTCTCGATAGCCTTTTACTCCCTTTCCCTACGCAGCCTCTTACTTCCGGACAGTTCACATCACAAGTGAGAATTTTGATTGCTAAATTGGGGGTTAAACCCAAAAACAGTTTTCGGGTCATTCCTTTAGGATTGGGGTGGCGGCCACAGCATCCAAGCAGGGGGTCCCATCCCATGTCATCAAATGAATGGGACTCTGGCAGTCATCCTGTTACAGTTGTTACATTCCTGATCTTCTTGTGGAAGTTAAACAAGCTCTTGAAACTTTGCTGGATTAGTTGTTTGTCATGTTTTTCATTAAACTTCACATTACTGTACCTAGTTCGTGTCCTTTTTGTCCTCTTTTAAGCATACTCCTACATGCGACCATGGCACACATCAGGTTGCCATAGTTGGAGTAATTCGTTCCTCCAGTATCCGGATTCTGACTACAAATATATATATATATATATATATATATATATATATATATATATATGTATATATATATACTGTATATACATATACTTTCATTATAGTTTAATCATAATTTTAATTTAACCATATATAAATATATTTTTTGCATAAAAAAATCCTGGTTATTTTAAAGCAGAATTAGATCTAAACTTTGTACTTTCCCCTATCTTTAAGCATAATGTTTGTACCCATTGTACATACCTTGCAGAATTTCCAAAGCTGCATTGTTTTGGAGGTAACATTTTTTTTTTTGGACACTTCACTCACACTGTCTATGCCATCATACAGAGTCACTATCCAGGGTGACGTAATACTGTATCACCGGAATAAGGGCCTGATCTTGCAAACCTCACAACACATTGTGGCTATTCTGGTCTATGCATTTGCAAGATTGGTGCTAGGATGTCTTTGAAGGGTGAAAATGAGGTAGGGGATGTAAGCAGAAGGATTACTCAAACATGGCATTGGCTTCCCCAGTAGCAGGAAAAAAGCAAAAACAACAGTAGGCATTATAATATAGCTAAATCCAGGGTTTTGGCAATCGCATAGTCAGCTGTATGAATGGTGTTATTTCTTCAGGGTGTGTAAGACAGTTTTTAATTCCACTTTAATAGCCATCAGTTTCCAGAAAAGATACATATTGGTGGAAGTGACATTGGATGTGTAGTATAAATCCACCTGATGTAGTATTGGTCTTGCCGGGCTGATGACTTAAGGTTAAGATGTGTTTTAAGGCTCCTATCCAGAGTAATAATTGGGATATCTTGGGCTTAGACATGTTTTTGGCAGGCTGGAGACAATTGGACAGCATGTTGGCAGAGTTCAGCAGCGGGTTTTAAAACAACAGGGTTGCCGGCGATCTCAAGTAGATAAATGAGATTAGTCATTTTGAGTTAAATGCTCTTACACGCACCATCTAGACATGCTGCTTTTCTGCTTCTTTTCCTGGCGATCAGACTTAGTTTTACCACTGAGTTTTTTGGGTTTTTTTACTTTTATATAAAGGATACACAACATTACTGCCAACACAGCTTGAGGCAATATGCAGGAATGTAAAAATGTATTCTAAAAATATTAAACACAAAGTTAAGAACAAGCTAATTCCATACAAAAATTGATTTCTGAATGACAAGGCTCACGTGAATAATTTCTGGACATTTAGAAATAATTAAAGGACCACCATAGTGAAAGATAATGCATTGTATTCAGATAACTGCATGCAGCTAATACTTGGCCCAATTTAGCATTCATTTACTTTTTTTTCATTCTACATGCCTCTGTTAATAATTTTACTCCTTTTCGGTCGCCCAACACATTTGTGCAGAGGCAAAAGGGTAGGCTTTAACGCCCACACACCGCGCTCACTGTGCACTCTCAGCACAAAGACGGAGCTTTTAAAGAAAAATCTTGGTCCCGGGTAAAGAATGGTAGGGGGCAGGACTGGTTTCCAATCATACATGTGACCAGGAGGCTATTTCTCTCAGCCGTTAGTGGTAAATATATTTGAACAATTATAATCCATGTGTTAACATCAATATATATTGTTTTTTGATATTGTTGGTTTCCAAATGATTTTACTTTCACAATGTATTTTTCTCTAGAGTCTTTACTCCTTTCCCCAGAAGAAGACCTCTACTGTTAAGTTTGAAACACGTCGGAGTTTCCAGTATGATTACTAATACTTATATCATGCTATGTTTCTCCTATGTATACCTATACGGCTTTATTATGATGTACATGCATTAGCCTCATCTACAGAGCTCATGTTTTAATACAAATCAATGCTCTTTTTATGAAACAAACTTCTTCTTAATAAAATTTATACTTTTTTAATTAACTCCTTGAATTATTTGCTGCAATTAAAAAACCCCACAGGGAAACCTTTCCAATTTATGTTTAATTGGGGCGTGCAGCGACCCTTATCTCACCATTAGTATCGTTTTCCATTTCTACATGTGACCACTATGAGCCTGATCTGATCCAGCAATGTGCACGAGAGCAGCAGCACCCGCCGCTATCTCCCTCCTCATTGGGCAGACTGATAGCAGCAGCAGCCATTGGCTCCTGCTACTGTCAATTAAATGCTGTGACATGGGCGAGGGGTCGATTCCCACTGTCTGTGTCAATGGCTGCAGCAGTGGGGCTCAGGAGTGATAAGGCACAGATGCTCCCATGGAAAGCGTCTTTCTGTGGGGGCACCCGCCAAAGAGGAGTTGCCTGCAGCGCCAGCAGGGGACCCCAGAAGAAAAGGATCGGGGCTGCTCTGTGTATAAGCATTGCACAGAGCAGGCAAGTATAGGCATGTTTGTTATCTTAATTTTAAAAAAATCTGAAGGTTTAATATTACTTTAAGGGCAGAATTAACTGTCCAAACATAGAAATAAAGAAGACTGATGGCAGCAATAGAGCAAGTGGCCCACTGAGCCTGATATTTTTTTAAATAACATTTTTGTCCTTGTATAGACCCAGCATCACTAAATAGTAGACCGTGGACTGGTCCCAGAGCGAGTTACAGTCCTAACCAGGCATCCAGCCAGCCAGTCAGTTAGTCCCCAGAGCAGGTTGCCCCTCTTTCCTGCACTGATAGGTCGTTAGGACCACCGGCATCACAGGACAAGCAGCAGGACAGAAGTGGACCCTCATACATCGAGACCTACAGCCTTCTTATCCTCCCACCCTCTGCCTGCCTGGTGCTAAAAGGTTCCAGGGCAGTTTGAAGGGGACAAAACATGTAAGGGGCATAGTGTTGGGGACACTGATGCAAGGAGGCACTCTGATGGAGAATGTCATGTAAAGGGCACTCTGATGGGGACACCGAAGTAAGGAGGCACTCTGATGGAGACCCTGATGTAAGGAGCAGGCTGATAGGGATACTGATGTAAGGGGCACTCTGATGGGGACACTGATGTAAGGGGGCACCCTGATGGAGACCCTGATAGAAGGAGCACTCTGATGGGGACACTGATGAAAGGGAGCACTCTGATGGAGACCCTGATAGAAGGAGCACTCTGATGGGGACACTGATGTAAGGAGCACTCTGATGGGGACACTGATGTTAGGGGCACTCTGATATAAGGGGCACTCTGATGGGGACACTGATGTAAGGGGCACTATGATGGGGACACTGATGTAAGGTGGCACTCCGATGGTAACACAGATGTAAGGAGGCACTCTGATGGAGACCCTGATGGAAGGAGCACTCTGATTGGGACAGTGATAAAAGGGGGACTCTGATAGGGACACTGATGTAAGGAGGCAATCTGAGGGAGACCCTGATGTAAGGAGCATGCTGATGGGGACACTGATGTAGGGGGCACCCCAATGGGGACACTTATGTAAGGGGGCACTCTGTTGGGAACATCAGTTCTAAGGGGGGCACACTGAACAATGGCAATAACTTATAGAAACTTATAGAAATTATATGGAAATTGTACATTACTTATTTTTTTTGACAGCCATAAAATACTACAGATCAACCAGTATCTAAATCATGGCACAAGTATGAGATCTGGACCTCTAGTGGAAAAAAAATTACTTGAACTTTAATTCAATACCCCCTGATTAGACCAATGTTTATACCAACAATGTTCAAATTTATAAAATAAATAAAAATAATAGTGCGCTTAGACCTAACTAAAAATAATGAGTATCGCACAACAACGTGATATCAATAATCCAAAAAATGTGCTACATAAACAATTGCTAGTGCTCCTTCCTCTGTGAGAAGATATATAATCCAAATATACACACAGTAATGATAAATACGATACAATGTGTGAAAAGAAAGTCCCAACAGAGATGAACCACCACCTGGAGGTAAAGTTCCTATTCACCTTTAGAGAATAGATAAATCGAAAAACCTGAATCAAATAACACTCTCCTGATCATGGATCCTCACTCCAATGAGCTTATGGATTTCCCTTAGTTCAAATGGTCTGTTTTTCTCCCAAATTGATGATTTATTTGGTTTAGTTTAAAAACCCTTTGAGAAAGTCACGAGACGTGTGACGCACCGCATCGGGAGGAGCCAGTGACATCACCTCTGATGTTTCGCTATACTGGACGTGCAGTGAGGAGGAAAGCTGCGTGCACCACTGATCGTTCAATGAGCGTTTTTGAACTAAACCAAATAAATCACCAATTTAGGAGAAAAACAGACCATTTGAACCACAGGAAATCTATAAGCTCATCGGAGTGAGGATCCATGATCGGGAGAGTGTTATTTGATTCAGTTTTTTGATTTATCTATTCTCTGAAGGTGAATAGGAACTTTACCTCCAGGTGGTGGTTCATCTCTATTGGGACTTTCTTTTCACGCTTTGTATCGTATTTATCATTACTGTGAGTATATTTGGATTATATTACTTCTCACAGAGGAAGGAGGACTAGCAATTGTTTATGTAGCACATTTTTTTGGATTATTGGATATCACATTGTTGTGCGATACTCATTATTATTTTTAGTTAGGTTTAGGCGCACTATTATTTTTATTTTATTATTTTGCATGTAGCAACAGAGCACATTTAAATAGCTGCAGCTGAATCAGTTTTTCACATTAGTAATCAGGTCCATATCAACGCTTTAGTAACTTTTTCATATCAAATGTTCAAATTCACTTACTGATGCCTCAAGCCTCCACTACTTCTTTGGTGAAATAATGCTTTCTAACGTCCCATTTTCTTGGTAGCTTCATAGTGAAAATACTCTATTCCTGAACCTTTTTTTTTTTTTTTTACATTGAATTTATGTATGGGTTTCAATCATGTCCTCCCTGTTCTTTCAGGCAGTACACAATAAAGTGTATCTATAGTCAAAACTCTTTCACCTGGACTTCATTAGAGTGCTAGCTTTGTTTATTGTTTATATTATTTAAATGAAATAGTGCAATAGTATGTAAAGATAAAGAGTGTTGTTACTCTCAACAGATGTTCTATATACACCAGAGGATCACTGTATTCTAAAGATGCACCTAGCAAGTACATATCACAACATCAGGATTACGGGTAAGCCTGGTGTCATATTCTGCATCTTGCTGCCAATCTGTCTCAGCTTTAATATTGTCACACGCTATTGAGAAGTGTTAACACTTATATCTTAACACATCCTAAACTGTTACTATTACTGTATCAGAGTTGTACATCACACCTTGTATACAGTATAGCTTGGTGGTCCAATGAAACCGCGTCCCTAACCCAAATCACAAAAATAAATATATAGTTCCTTACCTTCTCAATAGCTTCTTTAAATGTATTAATTATGTTTTTTTGAGGGTGACTATGCTAGCTCTACATGGTCCTTCTGTAGGTGTGATGCAGCCACCCTCCTTGGCTTGTTCCCGATGTACCCTAGAATGATTCCAGCTCTCTGCTGAATGGTGATGTAAGTAATCTTAGGGGATGTAGTATGAACCTCAAATTGGAAGTTAGGGACCAATGATCCCGAGGTTTGAGGGTAAGTCAAAAAATGTGGATAATGGAAATTAAAAAATAAATAAGTAAACATGAGGTGCTGGTTATATATTGTTTAACTGGTACACTGTAATAGTAACTAGAGTTTATTAAAACTTTCATTTGTTTGTAAGGGCAGTTTTTTGTTTTGGATAGAGTGGGGAAGCGTTATAAGCTTTGTCAAGTTTTTTTTATTGCCCACTGTATCCCGAATGGGTAGATTCACCCCTCTGGTCATCACTGTCACCAAGACAGAAAGTTAAGGAAATCTATATGTGTATATATATATATAATATATATATATATATATATATATATATATATATATATATATATATACATATATATATATATATATACACACACACTATATTACCAAATGTATTATATTACCAAAAGTATTGGGCCGACCATTTGTACGCTCCATCGGACAACTGTTGTCGGATTTTCCGTGGACAAATGTTGGATAGCAGGCTTTAACATTTTCCGCAGACAAATGTCTGTTGTCGGATTTTCCGAGCGTGTGTACACAAGTCCGTCAGATAAAAGTCCAAAGTACAAACACCCATACTTGGAAGCAAGGACGAGCCAGAAGCGGTCGGTCTTGTAAACTCATGTTCGTAATGGAGAATTAACATTTGTGACGTGGCAAATTATGAAATGCATTCTTGAAATGCAGCGCACATTCTCTTCTTCTTTATTTAATGGGATAATAATGAAGCTGCTTTGCTGGTGATACTGATAGAGTTATGGCAAATGTATTTTAAAAGGCTTTT
Source organism: Aquarana catesbeiana (assembly GCF_042186555.1). Taxonomy (NCBI): domain Eukaryota; kingdom Metazoa; phylum Chordata; class Amphibia; order Anura; family Ranidae; genus Aquarana; species Aquarana catesbeiana. Next base: position 70,689,662 of record NC_133327.1, read on the forward strand.
ATTTTCTAGTGATATCAAGAATAATATTATTATGCTTTTCTTTTTCTTTTTTTTTTTTTATTTGGACAAGTTACCACAACACCATTATCCCGTAGTTTTTAAGATCAAAGATACAACTATGTTGGTGTTCTTTGTCAATTTTACATTGTATTTTTTTAAATGTAACTGCCTACTCCCAAACTGTCATTTGAAGTAAAACACATAGCCAAGTATTATTCTCCACAATTTTTTTTATTGTGCATTAAAAAAAGAAAACAAATAAAATTAGACATGCTATCTGCCAATAGAAATTAACCAAAAAGTGGATTCTAAAAATATAGAAAATATACCAAATCAAATCATTATTCAACCAAAAAATAAAATAAAAGAAAGCCTCATGCATGTGTCTTCCTTCTTAATATAGGGGGTCAACAATGCCAAGAGTTGGTGAAAGCAGGGGTCCTTCCGGAGATAATTCCAAAAATTAGGGTTGTCCCGATACCACTTTTTTAGGACCGAGTACAAGTACCGATACTTTTTTTCAAGTACTCGCCGATACCGATTACCGATACTTTTTTTTTAATGTCACGTGACAGTTTTTTTTTTTTAACAGTGCTTGCTTTTTTTTTTGGGGGGGGGGGGGTGAACGTTGTATGTGTGTGTTATTTTTTTTTTTTTACAATTTTTTTTTTTACAATAATATTTTTTTTATTCTTTATTGTTTTTTTTTTTTTTTTTTAATCAGCCCTTTTGGGGGGCTTTGGTGAGATATCAGGGGTCTTAACAGACCTCTGATATCTCCCCCTTGAGACAGAGAAAGAGACAGAGGATAGAGATTCCCCAGTCCCTTTCTCTGCAGCGTCAGCTGCACTGAGAATGAATGGAGAGGAGACAGCGGCTTCTCTCCATTCATAAACTGACACATTGTAATCACAGGAGATTACAATGTTTCAGTTATGTGAATGGACAGAGTCAGCTGATTCTCTCCATACACAAAGGAAGGAGGAGGAGGGGGACGGAGGAACGGAGGGGGAGAACGGAGGGGACAGATAAGGAGAGCAGAACGGAGGGGACAGATAAGAAGAGCAGAACGGAGGGGACAGCTGAGAGGGACAGATAAGGAGAGAGGAATGCAGGGGACAGCGGAGAGGCACAGAGGAACGGAGGGGGCACGGAGGAAGATGCAGTGACAGTCAGCTGTGAGCGATCACAGCTGTATGTCACTAAAGCAGCTGAAAGCCGCTGGGGGAGAATCTTTGTATCTCCCCCATGCGCCGATCACAGCTGACTTCCAGGTATCGGTGGAAGCATCGGGAGCATTTGCCCGAGTACAAGTACTTGGGCAAATGCTCGGTATCGGTGCCGATACCGATACTAGTATCGGTATCGGGACATCCCTACCAAAAATCATTTGGATTATTCTCCTGGAGCTCCTGCAGCAAAGGCATATGACATAACTGGTCACGATTAACCGCTTGCCGACCCGCTCACGCCGATATATGTCGGCAGAAGGGCACGTACAGGCAGATTAACGTACCTGTACGTTGCCCTTTAAGAAGCGGCTTGCGGGCGCATGCACCCGGCGCGACCTCTGTGAGTGTGATCGCGGGTCACGGGATACTCGCGATCGTCTCATGAAGAGGAAGAACGGGGAAATGCTGATGTAAACAAGCATTTCCCCGTTCTGCCTAGTGACAGGACACTGATCACAGCTCCCTGTAATCAGGAGCGGTGATCAGTGTTGTGTCACACATAGCCCCCCCCCACATTTAGAATCACTCCCTAGGACACACTTAACAGCGCCCCCTAGTGTTTAACCCCTCACTGACAGTCACATTTACACAGTAATCAATGCATTTTTTAATAGCACTGATCGCTGTATAAATGTGCATGGTCCCAAAATAGTGCCAAAAGTGTCCAATCTGCCTGCCATAATGTCGCAATCACGATAAAAATTGCTGATCGTCGCCATTACTAGTAAACAAAAAAATTATTAATAAAAATGCCATAAACCTATCCCCCATTTTGTAGATGCTATAACTTTTGCGCAAACCAATCAATAAACGCTTATTGTGATTTTTTTTTACCAAAAATATGTAGAAGAATACGTATTGGTCTAAACTGAGGAGAAAATTTTTTTTTATATATTTTTTGGGGGATATTTATTATAGCAAAAAGTAAAAAATAATGCGTTTTTTCAAAATTGTCGCTATTTTTTTGTTTATAGTGCAAAAAATAAAAATCGCAGAGGTGATCAAATACCACCAAAAGAAAGCTCTATTTGTAGGGAAAACGCAACGACCGCGCAATTGTCATTTAAAGAGACGCAATGCCGAGTTTCAAAAATCGCTCTGGTCTTTTGCCAGCCAAATGGTCCGAGGCTTAAGTGGTTAATAAAGCAACCAATTTTTTGTCCAAGAAATCCTCCTCCTCCTGTTCCTGGACTGGACTTGGGTCAAAGCAATAACTCCAAGGCCAATAATAAATAACAGGTTATCTCCTCCGATTCTGCAACTGAAAAACGTTAAATGAAAAGCGCGAATCAACACTCACCAAACTTCTACTAACACAAAATTAACAGAAGGAGCCCAAAGGGTGGCGCTAAAGAGCTGAAGAACCACGTAGTAGGTCACTACATTCATGTTTGTTGGCCAACAATTCCTTGCCGTTTGTATGCAAGACAAAACCCAGGCACACGCCTTCAGACAAAAGTCCAAGGTCTGCAGAAAATCCGATCATGTGCACGAGGCTTTAGTTCATAGGGTTCAATATTGAGTTGGTCCACCCTTTGCAGCTATAACAGCTTCAACTCTTCTGGGAAGGCGGTCTACAAGGCTTAGGAATGTGTCTATGGGAATGTTTGACCGTTCTTCCAGAAGTGCGCTTGTTTTGTCAGGCGCTGATGTGGACGAGAAGGCCTGGCTCGCAGTTTCCACTCTAATTCATCCCAAAGGTGTTCTATCGGGTTGAGGGCAGGCCATTCAAGTTCCTCCACCCCAAACTAGCTCATCCGTGTCTTTATGTACCTTGTTTGTGCACTGGTGTGCAATCATGTTGGAACAAACATGTCCCCACAAAATTGGGAGCATAAAATTGTCCAAAATGTCTTGTGTGCTAACGCCTTAAGAGTACCCTTCACTGGAGCTAAGGGGCCAAGTCCAACCCCTGAAAAACAACCCTACACCATAATCCCCCCTCCACCAAATGAGTCTACACACCACTGTTAAAATGTCAGGTTTCTGTGATGTAAAAAAACGAGGCAAAGATAAATCATTTCAGAACTTTTTCCACCTTTAATTTGACCTATTAACTGTAACTAATTAAAAAACTGAAATCTTTTAGGTGGAGGGAAGCAAAAATAAAAAAAATAAAATATTATGATTGCCTAAGTGTGCACACCCTTAAACTAATACTTTGTTGAAGCACCTTTTGATTTTATTACAGCACTCCGTCTTCTTCGGTATGAGTCTATCAGCATGGCACATCTTGACTTGGGAATATTTGCCCACTCGTCTTTGCAAAAACCCACTAAATCTGTCAGATTGTGAGGGCATCTCCTGTGCACATCCCTCTTCAGATCACCCCACAGATTTTCAATCTGATTCAGGTCAGGGCTCTGGCTGGGCCATTCCAAAACTTTAATCTTCTTCTGGTGAAGCCATTCCTTTGTGGATGTGGATATATGCTTTGGGTCGTTGTCATGCTAAAAGTTCAGCTTTCTAGCAGAAGCCTGAAGGTTTTGTGCCAATATTTACTGGTATTTAGAACTGTTCATAACACCCTCTACCTTGACTAAGGCTAGTGTTCCATGCTTCACTGTGGGTATGATGTTCTTTTGGTAAAATGCAGTGTTGTTTTTGCGCCAAACATATCTTTTGGAATGATAGCCAAAAAGTTCAACTTTGGTTTTATCAGACCATAACACATTTTCTCCACTTGATGATAACTGCCTTCACTGTGTTCCATGGTATATCTAATGCCTTGTAAATTATTTTGCACCCTTCTCCTGACTGATACCTTTTAACAATGAGATCCCTCTGATGCCTTGGAAGCTCTCTGCGGACCATGGCTTTTGCTGTAGGATGTGACTAAGAAAATGTCAGGAAAGACCTACTAGAACAGCTGAACTGTATTCGAGGTTAATCAGAGGCACTTTAAATGATGGCAGGTGTGTACTGACTCCTATTTAACATGAGTTTGAATGTGATTGCTTAATTCTGAACACAGCTACATCCCCAGTTATAAGACGGTGTGCACACTTATGCAACCATATTATTTTAGTGTTTTATTTTTACTTACCCCCTTAAAGATTTCAGTTTGTTTTTCAATTGAGTTGTACAGTTTATAGGTCACATTAAGGTGGAAAAAGTTTGTCTCAATTTTTTACATCACAGAAACCTGACAATTTAACAGGGGTGTGCAGCCTTTTTATATGTACTTTTTTCCTTTAAATACTGGTTAGATGCTGGAGTTGGGCTTGAAAAAGCAGTGCTAAATGGTTACAAAATGACAAAATATGCTTTTGACTTTTCAATCTGAATAAAGAAATAAATATGTATATTTATAAATTGAACAAATTGATCAGAAATGTGTGTGGGTTCTACTAAAGTTCACAATTCTAGTATGTAGAAATAAATGCGTTTTACTTGCCATAACCTTCTACTATCTGATTACTGTGTTGTCTTTTTGTTAGACTATGATACTATTATGTTTATTTTACAGTCATGGTCAATATTCTAGTACGAGTTATGTTCGCTGCCATTATCTCACATCAATTTTCTCATCAAAGCACTCAAATAACTTAAAAAACATTAGTGTAAAAACAGAAGAAAGAGGGCGCCTGGGTCAGTGTGATAATAAAAGCAAGTAACACTTTATTCAGATACACTTACATAAAAGCATCTTGCAAGCTGCACACAGGGTGGATGTGGATCACCAATCAAGCAGTCAGCCATCACAAGAGATAAGAAGACCACTGTGAGGATAAGCTCAGACCTGACATGTAGAGATGTATAACCAGCAGCGTCTCCAGATCTTACACCCGCTCTCACAGAGCTAGCAAGAGACCAAATCAGGAAGGGGCAGGCTGCAACGCGTTTCAGAGGCACCTCCTCCTTCACGTAAAAAAGTTTTTGCTTGAAGAAGGAGGCAGTGCGCGCCCATATGGGCGCATCGTGGTGATCGGCGGTGAGCTGTGTCAGTCTGACACACCGCTACACCGTTCTCGGTAAAGAGCCTCAGTCGGAGGCTTTTTACCACGTGATCAGCCATATCCAATCACGGCTGATCACGATGTAAACAGGAAAAGCCATTGATCGGCTTTTCCACACTCGAGTCTATCAGACGCGAGTAGAGGAGAGCCGATCAGCGGCTCTCCTGACAGGGGGGGTCTGTGCTGACTGTTTATCAGCGCAGTCCCCCCCCCGCGGATGCCCACACTAGACCACCAGGGAAGCCGCCAGGACCACCAGGGAAGGGGGCAACATGTGGATGGCCAGGTATGTAACCCATGGCCATCCACATGTGCAAATGAATGCCCAATCTGTGCCAATCAGTGCCCACAAATGAGCACTGACTGGCACCATTATGTAACAAATGACATCAGTAATGCCCAGCAATGCCACCTATCAGTGCCACCCATCATTGTCCATCAGTGCCACCTATCAATGCCCATCCGTGCCCATCAGTGCCCACCTATCAGTGCCCATCAGTGCCCATCCATGCCACCTATCAGCGCCATCCATAAGTACCCATCAGTGCCACCCATAAGTACCCATCAGTGCCGCCTACGAGTGCCCATCAGTGCCACCTATGAGTGCCCATCAGTGCCACCTATGAGTGCCACCTATCAGTGCCCATCAGTGCCACCTATCAGTGCCCATCAGTGCCGCCTATCAGTGCCCATCATCAGTGCCCGTCAGTGCCACCTCATCAGTGCCACCTCATTGGTGCCACCTCATAGGTGCCCATCAGTGCCACCTTATCAGTGCCCATCAGTGCAGCCATATCAGTGCCGAATAATCAGAAATAACATAAGATAATAAAAATGCTGCCTGGGTTATATAGTTACATAGTTAGTCAGGTTGAAAAAAGACAAAAGTCCATCTAGTTCAATCAATAATAAAAAAAATTAAAATCATACAATCCCATATACACAATCCTATACCCTCTCAAAAATGTACTATTGTAGTCAAATTAGAATCATATAGATAAATACATCTTTTTATCAGTGACTGGGTGTTTAAATAATGACAATATCGTTACAAATTACCAAAAAAATGTATAAAACAAGAAACATAACCTGAAGCTTGTTTTTTTCTTCATTTTCTATTTCGTGTAGCACCTTGTATGAAGTTTAATTTGATGTCTAATTTTATATGATGTACGATGGCGGGATTGTGTCTGGAGGTTGTAATAAAAATACTGAGCAAAAACGACTCCACACACGCCAGCCGTTTGGTGACAGGAAATGGAGTTTTAAGAAAACAGTACAATTTATCTACATGACATAAAACATGGAACAATTTTCAGGGTGATTTATCAAGGGGAACTGCTCTACTTAAAGAGTGCTCTGTCTCTTGCTGCATGCCTGGTGTTAAGCTTTCTGTGCAATGTACTAGAGAACTGCCAAGAGTATAGTCCTTATATCATCATACCTACAAAGGAAGCCAAGAGCATAACCCCTATATCATAATACCTACAGAGGAAGCTAAAAGCAAAGCCCTTATATCATAATACCTACAGAGGAAGCCAAGAACATAGAACTTACTGTATGTCTTTACAGCTACAGAAGAAGCCAGGAGCATAACTGTTATGTCTTAATATCTACAGATGAAGGTAAGAGCATAGTCATTATGTCAAAATACCTACAGGGAAAGCTACAAGCATAGACCTTTTGTCATAATACCTACAGAGGAAGATAGGAATATAGACCTTATGTCCTAATAACTACAGAGGATCCCAAGAGCAAAGCCCTACTATCATAATAGCTGCAGAGAAAGCTACGAGCATAGCCTGTATGCTATAATACCTACAAAGGAAGCCAAGAGCATATCCCTTATGTCATTAGACCTACAGAGAAAGCCAAGGGCATAGCCTGTATATTATAATAACTACAGAAGAAGCCAAAAGCATAGCTGTATGCCATAGCACCTACAAATCAAGCCAAGAGCATATCCCTTATGTCATTAGACCTACAGAGAAAGCCAAGGGCATAGCCTGTATATTATAATAACTACAGAAGAAGCCAAAAGCATAGCTGTATGCCATAGCACCTACAAATCAAGCCAAGAGCATATCCCTTATGTCATTAGATCTACAGAGAAAGCCAAGGGCATAGCCTTTATATTATAACTACAGAAGAAGCTAAGAGCATAGCCGTATGTCATAACACCTGCAAAGGAAGCCAAGAGCATATCCTGTATGTCATTAGACCTACAGAGAAAGCCAAGAGCATAGCCTGCATATAAATACCTATAGAGGAAGCCAAGACCATAACCCTCACTTGCCCTGAACAATGATGAGTTTCTATACTTCTAATAAGGAGCATGCTTGCTTCAGTCAACCTTCTTTTCATTTACACATTGCTATAAATGTCCCGTAGATGGAAATTCATATGATTATGAGTTAGTGACTACACTTTAGAGAGGGGGCTTCACATGTATTTACAAATGTATGCAACAAAAACCTCTGTTTTCAACCTAAGATGCTGAAACAGATTATTTTTGTGCTGACTACATGAACACTGAACCCTCCATAAACTGATAGGGCTGCACTGAAATTTGCCAATATTTTCAAGTAAAATTGCACTTAATTTTTAGCATTCAAAGGCAAAAGTCCTGCCTAAGAACAAACACCACTGTATATCTAATATTACCAGTGTTAGTCACAAATGTGTCTTGTGTGACCCTCCCTGATTTAGTTTCTTAGTATCTGAGTTCATGGCTACATTTTACCAGATGCAATCCTATTGTCCTATGAGAGTTCTCTTACTGGCCACTGAGGCACTTGCTGCTGTAGGCTGACAACTCTAAACTACGGCCTTACAATTAGCAACAGTTTGGCAGAATTTCAAAGGAAAAATGTAATTTTTCAGAAAGTTTGATTTTCTAATGGTTAGTGGGCTCAAATATATGATCGATATTGGTGTATGGCCAGCTAAAGGAGCTCATAAGGTATGGTTACAATGCTGCAGGTATAATTGCAAGACATTGGTTTAGCTTTGCCAGACTGCAAGAGGAATTGCTTTTAATAGCAAGATCTCAAGGTACTTCCCGTGTCTATGATAGGGTAAATGGAATAGCCATTTTATTTATCAAACATTTATTTCTGAATAAGCAGATATATCGGATGTATATTCTGTCAGAAGTCGTATTGTGTAGCAGTAGGGATGAGCCCGATGTTCAAGCCGAACAATTTGGGGTGTTCGCGGCAAATTCGAAAGCCACGGAACACCCTTTAAAAGTCTATGGGAGAAATCAAAAGTGCTAATTTTAAAGGCTTATATGCATGGTATTGTCATAAAAAGTGTTTGGGGACCTGGGTCCTGCCCCAGGGGACATGTATCAATGCAAAAAAAAGTTTTAAAAACGGCCGTTTTTTCGGGAGCAGTGATTTTAATAATGCTTAAAGTGAAACAATAAAAGTGAAATATTCCTTTAAATTTTGTACCTGGGGGTGTCTATAGTATGCCTGTAAAGTGGCGCAAGTTTAGAACAGTCCGAGAGCAAAATTAATTTTCTAAAGGAAAAAAAGTCATTTAAAACTACTCTTGGCTATCATGAATTGTCGGTCCCGGCAAAACAGATAAAATAAGTCATTGAAAAAAACGGCATGGGATCCCCCCAGTCCATTACCAGTCCCTTTGGGTCTGGTATGAATATTAAGGGGAACCCCAAACCAAAATTAAAAAGAAAAATTGCGTGGGGGTCCCCCCAAATTCCATATCATGCCCTTCAGGTCTGGTGGTACGGATATTAAGGGGAACCCCGCGCCAAAATTTTAAAAAAATGGCGTGGGGTCCCCCCAAAAATCCATATCAGACCCTTATCCGAGCATGCAACCTGGCAAGTGGCCCTTCCCCTCTCTGATGCCCAAGGAAAGCCAAAGGTATGTCCCCGTGCGTCAGAGGAGGGCGAGGTCACCCGGGAACATCACGGTGTGGCCCCGCTCTCAGTTATAAGAGAACTGTCAAAGCGAAGATGCTTCATACGGCGGGAGCCTCCCATGGAGGCGGGTCAGTCGCGTTTTTGTTTTTCGCTCCATCAGTGGAGCAAAAGAAGAAGAAGAAGACTTTGTGCGACATTTTTATTTTTTTATTTTTTAATAAAGGACTTGTCCCAGGCCATGTCTTGTCATTTTTACTATTTTGACACTTTTTTTGTGAAATGGTAGGGGTACATTTGTACCCCGTTACCATTTCACACAGGGGGGGAGGCTGGGATCTAGGAGTCCCCTTGTTAAAGGGGGCTTCCAGATTCCGATAAGCCCCCCGCCCACAGACCACCGGGCAAGGGTTGTGGGGATGAGGCTCTTGTTCCCTTCAACATGGGGACAAGGTGCTTTGGGGGACTACCCCAAAGCACCCTCTCCATGTTGAGGGCATGTGGCCTGGTATGGTTCAGGGGGGGCACTCTCTCATCCCCCCTCTTTTCCTGCGGCCTGCCAGGTTGCGTGCTCGGATAAGGGTCTAGTATGGATTTTTGGGGAGACCTCCACGCCATTTTTTTTAAATTTTGGCGCGGGGTTCCCCTTAAAATGGTCTGGTATGGATTTTGAGGGGGACCCCCACGCCATTTTTTTAAATTTTGGCGTGGGGTTCCCCTTAATATCCATACCAGACCTGAAGGGCCTGGTATAGAATTTGGAGGGACCCCCACACATTTTTTTTTTACATTTTGGTTTGGTGTTCCCCTTAATATTCATACCAGACCCAAAGGGACTGGTAATGGACTGGGGGGATCCCATGCCGTTTTTTTTCAATGACTTCTTTTATCTGTATTGCCGGGACCGACAATTCATTATAGCTGAGAGTAGTTTTATATGAGTTTTTATCCATAAGAAATGTCATTTTGCTCTCGGACTGTTATAAACATGGGAAACATGCGCCACTTTACAGGCATACTATAGACACCCCCAGGTACGAAATTTAAAGGAATATTTCACTTTTATTGTTTCACTTTAAGCATTATTAAAATCACTGCTCCCGAAAAAACTGCCGTTTTTAAAACTTTTTTTTGCATTGATACATGTCCCCTGGGGCAGGACCCAGGTCCCCAAACACTTTTTATGATAATAACTTGTATATAAGCCTTTAAAATGAGCACTTTTGATTATTCATGTTCGTGTCCCATAGACTTTAATGGTGTTCATGTGTTCAAACAAATTTTTTGCCTGTTCGCATGTTCTGCTGCGAACCGAACCGGGTGGTGTTCGGCTCATCCCTATGTAGCAGCTGTATTTTGTGTTAAAAAGATATATACACCTCCAGCTAGAAAGATGGCTCTTTGTCTTTTCAAGCATTATTCCGCCAAACAACTACTGGAAGTAACAAGCCTATGTGAACAGCTATTTGCATATCTGTGAATGTCGCCAGAGACACAGATGGACTTCAAAGAAACTTTAGATAGCTAGGTTCCACCTATCTTAGGCCATATAAATGGTATTAGAATTCCTTAGCCAGTTAGAGCAATTCTTTTGAAGCCAACACTATGGGGGGATTTACTAAATCCTGAGAGTGCAAAATCTGCTGCAGCTCTGCATAGAAACCAATCAGCTTCCAGGTTTTATTGTCAAAGCTTAATTGAACACGCTGAAGTTAGAAGTTGATTGGCTACCATACACCGCTGCACCAGATTCTGAGTGCTTAAGTTTTAGTAAATCTCCCCCTGTGTATTGTGCTGCTCTCCAAGCATGTATTTCTACCTACATGCTTGAATAATAAATGCATCTACTTTTCAATCTGGCTTCAGCAGTCAAAATGTTATAGAAACCATGACTTTTGGGGTTTCCCCTACATCTACAGCCTTGTAGCTGTATATTTGTAGCATCAGATAAGGCACTGTTGCTTCTGACTGTTAGTCTTTTAAAATCCGGAGTGAGATTCAGTGAGTCAGTACTGTACTGCTCACTGTTCTCCTTGCTGAAGAGGAAATCATAGCTGAGGACCTACAGTGCAAAGATCTCCCTGCTTCTAATTCATATATTCTGCAGATCTGTGCTTTCTGCACCTCTCCTGCTGCCTCTTGATTACTACCCCACCAATATTCATATCATCAGTCATCATGGGCAGCTCTGACAACAGGAAGAAACCCTGCTCCTCTTCCAGGATGGCTGCCTCCACAAAGAGACACAATGTAGAACAAGAGATGGTAAGTCAATAATGGCCGAAGGATCAGATGCAGGGACTGTTGCTTCTGGGAGCTAATCTCATGAGTTTTGTAGAGAGATTTAGTGATGTCAGTACTGTCTTGCTCACTGTTCTCCTTTCTGGAGAGGAAGCTGTACCTAAGGATGTGCAGTGCAAGGATCTCGTTGCTTCTAATTAATTTGCTCTGTTGATCTGGGCTTCCTTCACCTCTCTTGCTACTTCTTGATTACTACCCCACCAGTCATTAGATCATCAAATCACCAGTCATTGGGGGCAGCTCTGACAAGAGGAAGCAAAGCCCTGTTTGTCTACCTGTATGGCTGCCTCCACAGAGACACAACGTGAAACAACTCATGGAAAGTCAGTAAAGGTGGAATGATCCGCTGCAGGAGACTACAAGTAATACTGTTGATTAGTCCTTCACTATCTGCTTTCCCCATTGAAAACTCTTTAGCTAATGTCAGAGAACTGCAAATATTTACTATAAATGTGACAGTTTTTGAAGGTGAATTGATAATTCATTGCTTAGTATATATGCCCTTAGGACAATAGTTCTCTTGAGGTTCGATGTGCAGGTGAATGGGGGATAATTGCTTTCCAACAAGACTAGAGAAATCTTAGGAAAAACTTATCTGCCTTGGAAAGATATTGTTACCTCATAAAGTAAATCTCCAATTACAGTTTGCATGCAGGATAATGCAGTTTAACTGCTGACACAAATATATGCTTAAAAAACAGTGATTGATGAAACACAGAATATATTACCATTGTGATTACATTATTATAGAAAACTAATCATGCAATAAATGGTATCTTTTGAGGCATAAAGCTCTGGCTGTCTCCAACGGGGTAAAGACAAGCTTAAAATCATGAAAGCTTTTGGAATAATGTATACATGGTGTATTTTTATTCTTATCTCCCTCCACAGTTTACTTTGCAGGAAGACAGACAGCTCTTAATAAATATGTATAAGTCTATGCAAAGGAGAGGGAGGAGACATGATGGAGTCAAGACAAAAATCACTGAAAACTGACATAATAATACCATGTATTGTGCATCGGAGTGTGACTGTAGTTTGGGGGAAAACAGTATGCTGAAAATAGCAAAGGTGGGTGTAGAATCAATTTTTTTCCCTCAAGTTTGGAAATTTAACTCTGCCAGACCCGTACCCCCCCCCCCCCCCCGCCTCTCCTTTTTTTTAAGTCACATGTACAATAACATGCATAATGTAGATGTGAAAATGGAGCATGGCAATCAGCCATGGAAGAACCTTCCAGTGCTCAAAGTTCCACAATGTTGTTATTATGCCTTGAAATACAAAAACAACATGGAGTCACATTGGACAATGAAGGGTTTTGAAAGCTTCAACCTTGGAAAAGCCAAGTGCACAGGCTACCCCGCTTTACCTTTCCTTCACAGCACTTTGTATATTACAAAAATAAAGCCCAACTATAGCCAGAATAATTCATTTTGTTTTGTATAGAGCGCGGAAGGGCTAGAACCTCTGTTTTTTATTTCCACACCATTATAGGGAAATCCAAACACAAGTCTGTTCCAATGATAAAATGTTTGCAAAGTCAACTCATTTTGGGGACTGTATCTTCGTTACCCCTTTATCAGGGCCTGATAAAATAAAACAGTGTAAATGTGTATGTTAACTCGAAAGTTGGATAGACCTCTTGCACATCTTGCCTGAGCCAATGTAAGGTAAATTCTGGTATATTTCCCCTGCCCTGATGGCTCAGGTGCTGATTTATTTTATATATATAAATGTGCGTATGTATGTGCAATACTGTGCAAAAGTTTTAGGCAAGTGTGAAAAAATGCTGCAAATTAAGAATGTTTTTCAGAAATAGTTGATATAGTGTTAATAAAGTGTTAAAAAGTGTTAATAGTTTATTTTTATCAATTACCAAAATGGAAAGTGAATAAACAGGAGAGAAATCCTAATCAAATCAATATTTGATGTGACTACCCTTTGCATCAATTCTGCTAGGTACACTTGCACACAGTTTTTGAATGTAGGTTGTTCCAAACATCTTGGGGAACTAATCACAGGCCTTCTGTGGATGTAGACTGCCTTAAATCCTTTTGTCTTCTTATGTAATCCCAGACAAACTCGATGATGTTGAGATCACGGCTCTGTGGGGACCAAACCATCACTTCCAGGACTCTTTGTTCTTCTATACGCTGAAGATAGTTCTTAATGACATTGGCTGTATGTTTGGGGTTTTTGTCCTGCTGCAGAATAAATTTGGGGCCAATCACACACCTCCCTGATGGTATGACATGATGGTAAGTATCTGCCTGTATTTATCAGCATTGAGGACACCACTGATCCTGACCAAATCTCCAACTCCATTTGCGGACATGCAGCCCCAAACTTGTTTTCGTGCAAAGTTGACTCACTTAGCCTTGTTTCCATGTCCTATTCATGATAGGATAAGCCATTCATGTCATAGGGAGCCTGAACACAGCACCTGAACCATCAGGGCAGGGGAAATATACCAGAATTTACCTTACATTGGCTCAGGCAAGATGTGCAAGAGGTCTATCCAACTTTCGAGTTAACATACACATTTACACAGTTTTATTTTATCAGGCCCTGATAAAGGGGTAACGAAGATACAGTCCCCAAAATGTGTTGACTTTGCAAACACACATATATATATATATATATATATATATATATATATATATATATATATATATAAATATATATATATATATATATATATATATATATATATATATATATATATATATATATATATATAGATTTAATATGAATTGTATTATTATAATTAACAATAATAATAATAACAATTATTATTTAATATCAATATTAAATATATATATTTTGTCTTTTTTTAACTCATTTTTTTCAACTGAAAACAAAATTAGGAGCCCATGTACTTGGACTGGGAATGGATTAATCAGAGTTAATCATACCTAGCTACTTTTATTCAATTAACTCAGATTATCAGCAATGGAAGACACCAGTCAGCTCTCATCAACTCCTCTTAAAAAATAAGGTCAGCTCATTACTCAATGCCTGTATTTGTTCACTAACCTTTTAAAGATGGATGAAGATAAAGTAGTCAAAGTAACTTGAGTAAGTAGACTTAAAAAGGAATTGAGTGGTTTCTATAGTAACCGTGCACTTCATGGGCCAGGGGGGGGGGGGGCTTGGTTTGCTGTGAATATCATCTGATTGTTTTCTATCAAGCATCTTTATTTATAACAGAAGATGTCTGCACATTGATGTTCTCTTTTATACACCTTTTTTTCTCAGCAGACCAATTAAGAGCTCGTAAGTGCCTCTTGTTGACTTTTCTTACCCATATAAGTCAATGTTAATGCTAAAGTAACTCGAAGTAAAAAAACAAACACTAATGCATCCTAAATTCAAGTCTTTCACAAACACCTAAAAGTATCTTCTTACTTTTCCCATTATTCCCATATTCAATGCAACAAACAAGCAGGACTTGCTGCATAAACTGTTACTGCGTCCCTTTAACCTTGGCATCTGCCACTCAAACGCCACCCAGAGCATTCCTGCATTGTCTCCTCTCCTTGGTAGTGTAATATACATGTACCCCTGAATTGTGTCCTCTTCTTGGTAGTATAAAATACACTATCCCCCCCTATTACAGAAGCCTTAGCAAATCATCAGTTAGCCTAGGGCATTGACATGCGGGGTGTGCGTTTATGCATATGTTAACTAGAAAATCAACAGTCGTATAATCATCTTGGCTCTAGATCATGCTGGAATGACAAATGAAACACAAGAGCTAACCACTGCTGTCAGCTACCTGGTTCTGCTGTTAGTTTAGCCACTGTTCTATTTTCTTTTTAGTATTCCCTATCAGAGAAACAACTGACTCCAGAATCAGGATGCCAAGGCATTAGTTGCACATTCTTTACTGGAGGATTCTGTAGGGATGACATTCATGCAGAGTTGGCCAGTCAACAACGTTGTGTAAATTGCATTCCCACCATCTCAAAGAGACCTAAGCTTAAAGCCTGTCTCAGGGTAAAGAAACAAATTCTTCTTCAATGTAGTAGGGCTGCCCCCACACTGCAAGGGTTGGATGCTCATTTAGGTCTAGAGTACTGCAAAAAGCTGTTTTACTTACCCAACCCTCCTATTCCCCAGCAGTCGGCACTCCCCTCTTCTCTCCTAGGCTCGCAGTGGACTGTCCCTAGGTATCCTCACTTCCAATGGAAGACTATGGGCTCTACACTGGTCCTGATGACATCAGATGTCCTTCAACCTCCAGTGCATAGGGTAGAAGAAAATGAGAAAATGACTGTTCCTACAGCCTAGAGGGAGCCTGTGAGAATGCACTGACATGTGCATTGGACCTTTTCTAAGCTGCATCAGCCTGCTTTGAGCTGTTTTTGTATTCCAATTGACTTTTACAAGGAGAGAGGCAAGTTCCAGGAGAAAAAAAATAAATTACAGCATTGTACTGTGCATGCGTGCTACTGTTTCAGAGATTTTTAACTGGTGGACAAAGCAGGTGTATTCTTACTGTGCTGCCTACATGTGTGTCTCTCTGCACAGAACAGCTTCCCTGGGGCCCCACAGAAACCCCACAAGGGAACTTAGCCACCCAAAAATCCAGAATTTGTTTCAGCAATCACTCAACTTGATCTTGAACACAATAAATGGGACTGTGAACAAAAAGACTATTATATGTTTCGGGTTTAACACTTAAAATGACTCTGGCTGAGCTGATTGTTTCTGGAAGTTATAGTAAAAAAGTTTTCAATGGGGCTTTAGTCTACCCAATAAGGATAAAATGGCTGGATACAAAACCATCAAGGGCAGTCAAATTATTTCAAAAACAGCAGCCAGCAGGCATTTTTTGGATTTGTACACATAAGCACCAAAAAGGAGTTAAGCAGTCATACTGTAGACTTTTACGACTCTATATAGACAAAAACTCCCTCAAGAGAATGCATTGTTCTGAACTGCATCAAAATGAATGCAAAGTGAACGATTTTAAGAAAGTAACCACAATACAATTGGTGGCATGCAGAGAAAGCAAGTGCTTCTTTTATATCTTAAAGCAGAATGTTAGTCAAGAAAAGCACACCATGATGATAAGCTTAGCTATATTCAGAAATGTACGTTTTGCATGCATTTGTCCTGAATGCTGACTCTGCAACTGTTCTCCCATGCACACAGATTGCTGTAAAAATTTCCCAGCATGTCTGATATGCTGCATTCAGTATTTTCAATGCCTGAGTTCCTTGTGCAGTCACTTTATTGGTACTGAATGAGCCCACATCATGTGACGTCACTTGGAGAAAACTCATTAGGTGCTGAAGATGACCAGGACTGCGCATGGAGGAGTGGACTTGATCACCACCAGATCTAAGTGTAGCTATAGCTACAGGCCACCCTCCATTTCAGCCTTTCATTAAAGTGTATGTGTAGTCAAAAATATGTTGTTTTTTAAGGACAGAAAATGGAAGGTACCCTTAACAGGTTATGTCTCAGTGTCTCAGGGTAGATTCTCATTTATCCAGGTCATGGTATATATAGTATTAGTTAGTTACTGGGCCGACGCCGATCCAGGGCATCGTTCTGAGGTAAGTATTTCAGAATGGTAGAAAAGAGAAAGATGGCGCAAGAACCAACTAGGTAATAGCTATAGAAATGTTTAAAAGGTCCACAATGAAATACAATAAATATAGAGGGAAGAGGAAAAGGCGAATGGGGATATTAATAAAAAAAAATCAGTTCAGGTGTATTCAGTTCCAATGTACAATGATGGCAGCAACCTTGAGATTAGAAGCACAACTCTGGAAGACAAAACAGGACAAGGACAAGGTGTGCCAAACTCAGTGTAGTATTTAGGTATTCATTTAATCAGAAAAACAAGCCAAAAGGCTGCTCACAAAAGGAAAGTGATATCAGGCACATAAGTAAGGGGTCCAGGGTCACTCTGCGGTCCGTGAAGCAATCCGTGTGATGGAGAAATGGCTTGGTCCCAATGATGTAGATGGTAAGCCGCTAGGAGATGGAGTAGCGGCGAAGCCTCTATGAATGTCCGGAAGGCTTGGATAACCAGCACGCTGTAGCTCCCTGTGACATCCGGAAACCGCGACCCGGAACCGGAGATGCGTGTCAGCATGGAAGGCAAGCTTTGAGGACCGGAAGTGACCTTTTTGGGCAACCAATCAGATGACGTGTTTCACAGCCTCCGCTGTTTCTTCAGATCTAACTGACTAACCAGGAAGTCAGGTATATATAGAATGAGGGGGAGGGAACAGGGGGACGTCCATAACGGGCGTTACTCTGTATTCATACATAGGCATTGGAATATACACATTTAAATGGACCAGGAATCACCGAATATAAACAGATAGAGTGGAGTAACACAATAAGATAAAAGCTATAAAGATATGGATGCATTCTTAGAGAATATGAATTCATTATTTAAAAATTCATTTAAAAAAATTATATATGTCAATAGTAAAACATTTTTAAAAATATACCATAATAATTGACAATTAATATAGTTAGTTCAAAATATAGATGGAGAGACCATAAAAATTCCTAAAAAATCATCGTAAGAAATATTATCATAAAAAATCATCTAAAAAACATCCTAAAGAAACCTTCATAGGAATCATCATAAAAAGTTCATCAGGAAATCAATCCACCGTCAAATAAATTAAATTAAATATGCTTAATCAGGGCAAAGAGATAAATACTGCACCCAGTGTGCTTACTAATACGAGAAGCCAGCACATATGTGTATATAATCTGGGCCATGTAAATTATAGAGTAGGATATAGCGTGTACATGCATATAAATATAATTATAAATACATGCATGTGTAATATGGTAAATATTAACATATATATTCCAAATATTTCAAACATTCTGAATATATATGGTGGAAGCTGGGGAGGTATATATATATATTATTATATAATAATGGAAAGGTTTGTAGGTAAGCCACCTAACTATAAAATACAGACATGTGAGAGGGAGTTTATTGGGGGGAAGAGAAAGGAGAGATTTTGGGGAGTGGCATCATGGATAACATTTTTACTTACCACCCACAATAAATATATATATATATATATATATATATATATATATATATATATATATATATATATATATATATATATATATGTGGAACTTCATAGAAAACAAGGTAGATAGATGGGTAAAAGACCTGAAACAATGCAAGTGAAATATTAAGAAAGAGAAAATACACAAAAATAATTAGACAGTATTTCATGATTATATTATTGTATTAATTTCGATTTCCTCGTTCAGGTCATGAGGCGACATGCTGTTTAAAGAATAAATCCGAAAAGTCTCTTGTTTACATAAACGTACCAATCTCTCAGCTGGGGCATATTTGTCAGATATAGATTCAATGACCCAGACTTCGAGATCAGCAATCTTTTTTTGGTGGTGAGCAGAAAAATGGCGCGCAACATTGTATGTGGGGTTACCAGCCTGGGCAGCTCGACGGTGCTCTCCAAATCTGGCACGTAGGGCCCTAATTCTTCTACCAATATATAGAGTAAGTGTCCACAAGGACAAGAAATACAGTAGACAACATGTGTAGTGAAACAGTTATAAAAAAAAAAAACTTAAAGTAAAAGTCTTCCCGTTAGTAATAAATGATATTTTGCCATTAGTGACATATGAGCAAGTGAGACATAATGCTTTTTTGCAGCGGAACATCCCTATGAGTGGGATTAACGGAAGTTGTTTGAGTTTATTGTTACCCTGGGATTTAGTTTTACTAGGAGCAATTTTACTCTTAATATTTGGTGCCCTTCGATAAGCAAATTTGGGTTTATCAGGTAAGGACATAGATAGGTCTTGAGTCAGGATGGACCAGTGTTTTTTAAAAACACTCCCAATTTTTTTGTGACTGGCATGATACTGTGTAATGTATCGAGCTACTGGTTCTGAAGTTTGTTTTTTAGAACCCCAGCACCTATATCAACATTGGTAGCAATGACACCTTGACCCAGTCACCATGAAAAGCTGATGGACAATAACATCTTCTTTTCCATGGTGATCGGATCAAGGTGTCAGTACTACTTATGTGGATTTAAAGCTGAACAAGCATTTTATTTCCCCCCTGCAGTGAGATTATGCCTGTACTGCATGTGTTAAAGTGTAACTAAAGGCCACACTTTTTTTTTAGTTTTGCATAGAGTGGAGAGGGATTAGAACCCCTGTCCGTTTTTATTGTTGTCTGTGTCCCCATTAAGGAGATCCACCCTCTCTATTTGTCCTGTTTACCATTGAAAGTGAAAGTAAAAAAATCCCTAATTTTGGGTTGTCC
The DNA here is from genome assembly GCF_042186555.1 of Aquarana catesbeiana. NCBI lineage: Eukaryota > Metazoa > Chordata > Amphibia > Anura > Ranidae > Aquarana > Aquarana catesbeiana. The sequence goes on from NC_133327.1 coordinate 70,709,348, forward strand.
CCAGAAGAGTAGTAGAGGGGAAATCTTTCAATGGGGAAAATAGTTCTGGTGACCTGGGGGTCCCCAAGGAATTCCCTTAATTTACAGGCATTTCTTCTTACTTCCTGTTTGGCATAGAACAGGAATTACAGGGGAACTCTCCATAATAGGACATAGATGGTGGAAAAAATCTGACAGAGGTTATAATTCTCCCTTGCTCTATTCAAAATGAAAAAAAAAAGTTTTGCCTATAGTTCTACTTTAAGTGCTTGTTTTGTAAAGGAGAGCAGAAAGCTGTATAATCACCTGATCCTCTGCTCCAGCTGCAAACAGCACACCCCAACGATCCATAGGGTGGACTATTCCTGGCATCTTCCCATCCAGAGCTGGTCTATGGGCGTGATGATGTCAGGAACAGTCCAACGCACAAAACTGCCAGACCATGGGGGGAGGGGGGGGATGGTGGTGTTGGGAAAGTATATCTTTGCTCTACCCTCCCCTAGGCAAAAAGGAGCAGTTAACCCATGTGTGGGCACAGCCCCACTCACTTATTATAGAACTGAAGAAGTAGGTTGTATAAGTTACAAAACGTTCAGCATTACAGAACAAGTCCAGTTGCTTGTGAATAACTACTGCTAGACATATCAAATTTAGCTTTTTTTACTGTCTGAGTCCTGCTAGGGAGAGATGTCCCTTAATTTTTAACTTGAAGACACGAAAGAAAATAAAAGAAAATCTCCCCAAATTGAGGAGAATTCTCCTCCTATAAAGTTACCACCAGAACATTTGAAAAATTTCTCCTTACCTCATGATCTCATGGCAACTCCAAAATGTAGGATTTCGCCTCATTTTTTGTCTCAATAATAATATCTACAGGGCAAATAAAAAGGTGTACCTCCCTCGCAAGAAATTACAGGGCAATAGAAAACCTGGCAGAAGGTCTACACCTTCCCCATTCTACCCAAAACAAAATGTTTTCCCCCCGTTTTCCCCTTAGATATGCTTTAAGCTGTGTTTGATAAGTAAACCAGTATAAGCACATAGTTCTCAAATTGGTCACTGTATTACCGGGGAATTGACCTGTTAAACTCATAGCTGGTAGGAGGGGGTGATTAATAGGCAGGAGGAGAAGCAGAGGAAGCACAGACTCACAGAATGAATAAATAAAAAGGAGCAAGGAGATTAATTCACAGCATTCTGTGCAGCAGGCCCTTAGAACAATGAGCAGCACACTGTGCCATCACCAACTGTCACTACAGTGTCAAGGAAGACATACCAAACCTCATGAAAATAGCAGTCATTAAAGGCAGGAGGGGTAGAAAATTCCTCAGATGATCTTACTATGAATACAGGAATGCACAGACCATCCTGTCTCAACCTTTTTAACATAAAGGAATCCTTCAAATTACTTTCCTATCAATAAAACCTCTTTCGGATTAAAAACTAATCGGGTCTCAGGAAACCCCTGCCAAAAATTACTATAATGACTATATTCCAACTGCCCAGCATTTGGAAAAACTATCCATCTGTCTGAGATCAAATTCCCCTCTAAGCAGCCTTTGTTGTCCTTTTTTTAGTCCGATGTATATAGCTCTTTACAAAACGAACTGTTACCACCAAAAGTGTTGCACTAAACCTTTATCAGTCCTCTATATTACTGAATTTTATATTTTGACAAGCCAATATAATGGAACAATAAAGATCAAAAAATCACTTGTGTTGTTTCGCCAATCATTTTCTGAATATGAGATCTTTCTGGTCTCTGTAACCAGGGGCATGGCAGTGTCGTGTCCTTTCCCTACATACTATGTGCTAAAAGGTGCCCCTCTTTATCATTTCAGAAACTTTGGAGGAATGCATTGGGTGGGGCTCAATGGGAACTAATTATTCCTAAAGCTAAAATGAACATCTGTTTCAGAGATTACATATCCAAGAGGTAGAAATTGCTCAAGGAACCCCTAGCAACCTTTGAGGAACCCTAGAGTTCAATGGAACCCTGGTAGAGAAAGGCTGGCCTGGATACTATCACATGTAAAAAAAAAAAAAAAAACACTGCAAACTGTCTTGAAGATTTCAAAGCTAATTATAGAATTTTCAGTGAACTAATTAGCCATAATTAACTATTCCTACAAAAAAGCAAATCTTTGCAATGTTTGGTATTGGTCCACCTATATAAGGTGCATTAGGCCTCATATATAATACCCTGAGGACAGGAGTGCATTTTTGTTGCTTATGCCAGCCAATCATATTCTTGATTTCATTCTCTAGCATGTGTCGGGAAACAATGACTGAATTTGTACAAGGCCCTTTGTGCTTGAAGTGATCCTCCCAGAGACAGCCAATGGCTTCTGTTTCCCCGAGAAAGTGATTAATTAAAGGTACATGAGATCACCATAGAAAACACCTGAATGAAAATGAAGCTACACGTGATTGTTCTCCAGAAGTAAGCTGAGCGAATCAATCGATTGACCAGGGAAACTTGGTAAAAACACACCAGAACAGCACAGAAATCAATAAGACTTAGACGCAATCAGTGCAACCCTTACAGATGTATTTTGTTATCAGCTGATCTGTCCAAGCAACATACGTTGTACTAAAAATATAGGCCGTCAATACAGAGGCGGTATTACTGATGTTTATTAAAGGGCTGAAGGCAAAAAAAAACAAAAAACGTAATTGAGTAATGTATAAGTAAAAAGCGATTTAACATATGCTTTATAAGGTATATATAAAAAATGTTTATAGAGACACAAGTACTGAGAATACTTAGAAGGGGGCAGTCAGCAAATAAACCGTTATACTGTGTGTAGTTCTCTTTCAAGTCCAAGTACAAAAAGCATGGCAGTTATTGAAGTTATACAATGAGAATTTTCCAACGATGTGACATCTTCGAGCTCCCTCATCAGCTGTAAGGTGTACACAGGAGGTTGGCTGCTTGGCACCAGCGCCAGTCAGAGACTGCTTTACATTTTCTGAATGAATGCTAAGCATTCTCTGATTGGATGAGGTAGGTAGAGAGGCAGCTGGACCAATGTAACAACACCACAATCTTTTAGTCCCTCCATCCACTCTGAGCAGAGAGCTGGGACTGTCAGTCTCCGGCTCTCTACTCTCCCCTCAAGCACTTACTGGAGCTCTGGGCTGTGGAGGGGTGGGAGGGGCTGACTCAGGCTCTCGGCGGATCGCTGAAAGGCTGAGCCAGGAGCCTGGAACGGTTCTGTGACTTCAGCTGACAATGGACTGAAAACCACTGTTGGCTGAAAACAGAACTAAGTGTACTCCTGTGATCCATAGAAGTACAGCCAAAAAAGCTTTGGCTATACTTTTCCTTTAATAATCTTTATACAATGCTCACTTAGATTCCATTTAGATTCCACTTAGAATGTGGTAGCTACCCGTATCTTGACAACATTGTCAAATTTTAAAGGAATGTGGTGGAGGTGCAATTTTATCTAACTGTTGAATTTGAATTAGTTTTTTCAATAAAGTGTTTTTTTTTATTACTGGCTGTTTTTATTTGAAGATTCACTTTGGAATCTTATATATATATATATCACTTAGATTCCAGTCTGTAAACACATATGTTCAATGGCCAACCTTCCTCTTATTCCAGCTGCATCATACACTGCAAGAACTCAAGGAATGCAAAGTATATGAACCAGGTGAGTTCATAACATCACCGTCTCGTCTCTCTGCCCCATTTAATCAGAGAACGATTTACTGAGAAAATGCAAAGTGTTCCCCAAATGACGCCCATGCCAAGCAAACAACCTTCTTTGTTCAGCAGGGCAGCTGCTTAGGACGGGTCTCAGAAGCTAGTAGAGTGGTGCCTACTACAGTGATTTCCAGCTTCCAGAGGGATGCAACAGGTCTGGAACATGCATATTTACATTGATCTAAGCTGGACCAATGTAACTAAGCAAACATATACAGTTACCTAAACTTCAGCATTAACCCTTTGTTAGGACCAACAATGTTCAAATCTAGTTTACAACTGATAATGAGATCTGCCAGCATGGTGCAGACGGGGTTAATTATGGGAAGCAAAGCTTCCACCCCCTCCCATAAATAAAGAGAACTACCTTGAGCTACCAGCTTGGTCCAATGTAACTATGCAAATAGACATGCCTAAACTTCATCTTTAACCCTTTTCTAGGACCGACAATGTTCAAATCTGGTTTATAACAGATAATGAGATCTGCCAGCATGGCACAGACAGGGTTAATTATGGCAAACAAGGCTCCCACTTCCTTCCCATAAATAAGAGAACTACCTAGGATTTTCCTGTGATAGCATTATGAGAAAAGAGCAATTAAAAATGGTAATCAGGGGGGGCGTGGCTGACCATGGCAGAGTCCGAACGCTGATTCCTGTGCTCCCGATACACAGGGCTTACCCCATGGCCGAATCTCTACCTACAACAGACACCCAAAAGATGCCCAGAAAGAGGAAGTCCCGGAGCGTCCCGCGGTCACGTACATCGGCAGTAATTGCCCGCTTCTTTGCCTCCGTGGCACCGGAGGCTTCGGACCTCGTGGAGACGGCCACAGCCAACATGGCGATGTCACCTTCGATGACCAGCTGTGCAGATCGGAGCCGCTCTCCTCTACGATCCTGTCACACTGCTCCAGCCACGACTTCTGCTGCTGAGGGGAGAGACTGTTCTCCAATCCCCTCACAATGCCTGAGCCTGTCACCCTCTCCTGCCGACACTGAAGTCAGGCAAATCTCTGCAGATGCAACCCCATTAGAAGCCCTCAGGCAAATACATCACAGTTTAGCCACTCTCCCTACCAAACAAGAGCTGGATCACTGGGCTCAACGAATTGAATCCTCCCTCGAGAGAGGTGGAGGATCTCCGAGCTCAGGTTGCCCATACGGATCATAGAGTCGCTGCTATTGACTCCACTCAAACTGCACAGGAGACTCGCATTGCTGCATTGGAAACCACATCACAGATCCCAACTCCTCCACCTACGGCTAAGGTCAGAGGATATTGAAAACAGGAGCAGGAGAAATAACATTAGGATCCAAGGTTTACCAGAGGCCACAGCTCCTGGGGACCTTGCTGTGACAGTTACTACCATTTTTAATACTTACCTCGGTAAAGCACCAACGGCAGAAATGGAGCTTGATAGAGTTCACAGAGTTGCACCTCATATCCCCTGCTAATGGCCACCCAAGGTATGTATTATGCCGTGTCCATTACTAGAAAGTGAAGGAGCTGGTCCTACAGAAGGCATGGCACAGAGGTCCCATTGACTTTGATGGTGCTACTATTCAACTCCTGCCAGATCTATACCATGCTACCCTTGGGATGCGCAGATCCGTTAGACCTCTCCTATCTGTTATGTGAATCTGGAACTACTTATACCTGGGGCTTCCCATTCCATGTGCTAGTGAAGAAGGAGTATTGTCAGTTCACCTTGCGGTCCCCAGACCAACTCCCTAAACTTTTTTTTGTTTTTGGGATCCGATCTCTGTTCCGAACTGGCTGGATGTCCTTTTTGATGATCCTACCACTCAGATGTCAAATCCACTGCCCAGAGGCGTAGACGGTCCTGAAGCGCTGCCTCTGTACCATCCCACATCCATTCTGATCCAGAACTGTGACAACCTCATGTGTCCTGTGAGCTCCCCAGGCTGACCTTCCACTGATCTGTCAACAGTCCTGTCCCCCTCAGCCACGACACTCTGCTTCCCTTAGTTCGACCTAAACCTGTTTAACCTTATGGTCCAGGGTATTCAAAACTGCTGAGACATTTATTTAGCTTATGCTATAAGCAAGTTTTACCTGACACCCAGCCGCCTTGGTAAGTACTTTAGTCTTTACCTGGTCCCTCCTCCGGAAGGACTGTAACTAGTGGGTTTCCCCCTATACTCCAGTCTCTCTGGCTGTACAATCTGTATTTGGATGCATAGGTGACACACCAGGTTCTCTAGTTGCCTAGGACTCATCTGGGATGTTAAACTGATTTTTGTTTTTTTTTTATCTTTTTGTTTTTCTGCTTGTTATAGGCGAAATTGTGCTGCTCCCTGCATCCTATATGATAACAGTAACTAACTTCACTCCCAGTTGTTCGGTGCTCCTGTGCTGGAGCTCATACTTGTCCTCAGATTACAGAAATGTTAGTTTCTTTTATGCGATTTACCTTTACTACTGCAGGGAACAGCTTGATCGCCAGTTTTATGTCTAGGCCAGCCCTTTCTGTTCAGGAAACCTGTGACTTATTGTAAATCTATCCTGGTCTGGGGTAGCCCATGTGTATTGTCGGGCTCGCCACGGTCGAAACTACACCCCCGTTCTTCACCTGCGTTTTAGGTGGAGACTTCATACTAGATTTGAGTTTACCATATTTAGTTGGTACACGTGCACTCGTTGTTGTGACTTTGTGCTACCACTCTTGAGGGAATTCACTCAATAGGTGGTCTAATCTCTCTCTCTCTCTCTCTCTCTCTCTCTCTCTCCTCTTCATGTCCTCAACCCCCCACCCACCCCTCCTTTTTTTTTTTTCTTTTTTTCGTTTTATAAAAGAAGAACTTTTACAAAATAAGAACTTTAAAAGTTAAAATGGTAATCAGCATGTTTTAATAATAATACATTAAATATATAATTAATAATATTATGCAATTAAAAATGCAGAGATCACTTACTAACAAAGAAGATAGACTGAAAACACACTTAGAAACATTCAACAAGGATGTACTCATCAAAAAAAGACAGAAACTCATCCGCGACAGGAATGCGTTTAAAGATGGAAGGGCTTATAGATGGACCCAAAATAGGACTAATCAGAATAGAAACCACCAATATCAGGGACACCAAATCAACCCCTCACAATCCACCCCTAATCCACCCCAAATCCACACCCAAACACTCCAGAAATCCAACATGGGACACAGTATTAAACGCACATTCCGGGGTGACCCCAATGAGGGGCAACAAGCAAAGAAACTAACCCTTGAAATTCCTAAAAAAACCTATCCCCCCACAGGTACACAGGAACCAATTCCTAAAACACTTAATGCACAGAGCAATATACACACCCCGATAAGGGATACGAATCCCCAATCAAACCCCTCGACAGTCACAACATTGGACACAATTTCCAATGACCCATCTTTTTTAGAGAAAATCCTGATGGGTGTACAACCCACACAATCCAACCCTAATACCTACACTCAAATAGCACTTTAACTGTCCCTGACACTGATCAAGAATCGAAACCCAACAGTCTCAATATCATCAACCTTTCATCATATAGACTCTCCCATGACGAAACCAATGTCCTGCAAAAAGGCTTAAACTTTTGCCCTAATCAAAATTTGGACAAGTTTGAGATCTATAAGGATCTGCAACTGTTTATACGTAAGCTTATTCTAAAAAAACTATACCACAAGCAGGAAAGACCCACTAATTTGACGCCACAGGAACACCAAGCATTAGAGCAACTGGTATCCCTTCTTGACGAGAATGATCCAACTGATCTCATAGATGAAATTAATCTATCTCAAATACTAGATTCCATCGAAAGACCTAATGAACCCCCGAAGGGAAATACCTCCACACTTAAAAAGAAGTCTGATTTCTGCCCTGCGCCAAGTATCCATCCGAACGCAGCAGCCTTTTTAAGGTTAGTTGGCAAAGAATTGGATAAATTAAGAATTTACAACAAATCCGTACGGTCGATATACTATACATTGTGCCACTTTGGGACATAAATAAAACTGTTGTTATCTATTCTGTATATTGCACTATATGACACTTAAGATTATTAATGTCTAGATCATATGTATATATACCTGGTGTCATGTATGACTCTTATCCATGTAACATGCCTTCCAGCTGCACATCCCTTATATCTGTATGTAATTACCGTTTTTGCTATATGTCCCTCCTTTAGGTTACCTTCCTAACCCGTATCATACTGCCCACCAGTTCTGCTTCTCCGCTATAGCAACAAAATTCAGCATACTATTACTTTTATCTTTGTCTTTTATTAGATGCACATAATATGTGCTTTAACTCATTTGCTTATTGGTCCTACATTACGATCTGCCATCCGCCCGGCACGAAAAGAGCCGCCTGAGTCTGGACTCATGGCGGCGCTGTGTGAGGTACAGTATTTACTGTCCTCCATCTTGCGACCCCAACGGACATGCGCAATCCATTGGGGAAGCTAGACGTGCCGGCGGGTGCAGTGGGCGTGGCCACGCCTCATGACGTCGGCGCACGCACGCGCTGTGGGAGCCTGGCGGCGCGCACTCCACCCGGGGGGCCGGCTAGAGTGTGTCCGTCCCTCCCTAACCATAATCAGCTGTTGCCTCTTTTCATCAACAGCTGATGGATGGGGAGGGCTTTATATGTCCAGCTTTAGCTCACACCAAGCGTCATCTGCTGCAGACAGGACGCTATTGGTGTGAGCTGCTGTGTTATACGGTTAGTAACTTATTACATACTTATGGACTTAGACTTCTTTATTGACATCCCCAGCCATTACCCTATCTGTTACCTGTCTTGCTCTATTTACTTCATCGGTCACCTGCTATGTCTTATGGTTCCTCCTTCCTTTACAATACACTTAACGATCCAGTCTTTTCTCCACTAAAATCACAAGCCATTTCTGCTACTTCGATGTCCTTTACCTTTCTCCTGTTCTCGGTTTCTTCGCCTACTTTCTTTCTTTATTCCTCTCCCTTTCATTTTCCCTTTCTCCCCTTTTTTCCCCCCATTTCCCTTCCCTTTCTGGTTTTCTTTTTCCCCTCCCCCCCCCCTCCTTGTTTTTCCCTCTTCCCCTCTTCCCCTCCTACTTCCCATTCCCAAAAAACCCCGTTTCCCCCCCCTTTCCCCCCCCCCTCTCTTTCCCCCCCCCCTTCCCTTCCCCCCTTTCCTCCCCCCCCCTCCCCCCCCCCCTCCCCCCCGTTGTTTTTTCTTTTTCCCCCCCTTCCCTTGCCCCTCCTTTCCTCTTGTCTCTGTTTCTTCTCTTTTCCTTCCTTCCCCCCCCCCCCCCCCTCTTTCTTTCTTTATCATTCAGGGTAGTGATATATTTTCTATTTCCATGTTGACTCTCCAGTGATCTGGGCCTTACCTGATTCACACCCACCATCAGCCACTGTCCTCCATACTATAGGCGGACCAGGTAGGATACACTTTTTTGGACTTTCCATGTACTACTCTGGCTGTTCATATGCATGCAAAATTTTTTTATATATATATTTTCATGACTTACAGGACACACATTCGGCCCCAGTGTGATCTCAGATCTAAACTGCTATACGCCCTCGATTAATGGGCCTCTCTTTCCATTGGAAGGAAGAATAAATTACTTCATATATTCATACCTATCCATTTCCACCTTGACAGTGGCTATATGAATATTTTTGCTATACTCTACTAAAGCTCTACACACTATGACCGGGGAATGCGTCTGACGGGCAGTATGTGTCAGTACATTTATGTTCTTTTAAACCCTTTCTGGAATGCATAAACCAATATCTATAGATACCATTGTAAGTATAAACAGAAAAAAATATATATTTATACAGATTTATGCAATTATAGGTTTTCTGTTCATGATTTCTATTGTGTACTTACTATGTTTATGTTATATATACCATTTCCCATATAGATAATTCTATTGTAAACCCTACAATCACCCCTGAAGAAGGAGGCATAAGTAACTCCGAAACGCGTCGGGTACTAACGTATTGGTATTACTAGTGTTGTATCTATGGAACTGCATTCCGTGTTTTTAATTATGTGATTGTGTGATATTCACTCGATGATTTTTTGTAATAAATAAACTGTTATTTACTTTATATATTCTTCCAAATGTTTTTTTGAAAGTGCCTTTAAAGTCCACTAGGGGATTTCCTTTTGCTTCAAATTTGAATTTAGGATGTGGCACAATTAGCAGATAATTGGTCGATCAAAACTTTTTGCTCAGCATGTTTTAATAATAATACATTAAATATATAATTAATAATATTATGCTATGTGAATGGGAACAAGTAACAAATACAAAGTAGGGGTTATTTCAATATGGCAGCAAAAGAAGAAATACCCTTTAAATCACTATGACCACCTGTGCTGCAAGAACGGTGAGAGCAGCTTCGGTAATAAAATGAAGCCAGCTTAGAAGAACTGAACTCTGGAGCTGTAACTCACGACATAACAGGATAAGGATCTGTGTGGAGCACCCAATATGTGATTTATAGAAATTGAAGACAGGGGACGATGGGTTGCAGAGTTAAAAGCTCGAGTTTTCCTTTAAATTTGAAATAACAGCACCTTTTTCTACAACAGTCGCCTCCACCACATAGCCGTTGACATATATCTTAAAGGTAATCTGTTGCCCAGCAAATCATTTATCACAGGAACCACCAAATTCCCTTTTACAGCAACACTGATGATAACAAATGACAGCTTGCCTTATTTTTACCTATCATCCAGTAATATTGCACACTGTCTATTACCCACAGTCGCTTTTAGCTGCTCAGAGTCAATCTAAAGCCGCGCATCCCCATTACTATAGATGACACATTTTGCATGTTCCTGTGCTGATTGATAGAAAGTGTATTTTACAAACAGAGACCACTTTCCACTTTATGGAGTACCTTAACGTCAGTAATAAGCGATCGGAAAGTCTGCCGGGGTACTAATGCATTAATCCAATAAGGTACGGAATGCATAAACATGAGACATTACAAACCACTTAAACTAATAACCTATACCTTATGCATGTAGGAAAATATACCCTGGGGGATTTTTTACCCTGAAAATGTAATATAAAAATATAACCGTTCGTAGCTTGTAATGAGTGATTTTTATTCCTTTTCTCAACTTTATTATTTGTTATTTATTTGCAATCACAAGCGTACCATGCCATGCAGCCCAGGAGCAGAGATCTGCACAGAACTGTGTATGTACAGGCACCTGAATTTTAGGTGCCGGTTTAAATTACCATTATAGCTAAAGTGTATCTAAACCTGGCTTCCGGCTTGTGGGGAAGTCAAATGAGGAGCCGAACCACAGGTGATCTGATGATCGTATTTATCATTTAAGACCATGAGTGGGGTCCTATTGGCCTTCTATACTTCTCTATGTGCACATGCCCTCGGGACAGACTATAATAGGCATCTAGATAACGACCAATAATAGATTCCAGAAAGGGTGTCTACATGGTAATTATACCTGCTGGGAAATTTTACGCCTTAAGCCCAACTCTGAGAAAATGTAAAATTATCCCATGCTGTTGGGCAAGAGATAATTAGAATGAGAGGTATGCAGGCCCGGCAGAGGTGTGCAGGCAGAATTCGGAAGGGAAGGCGGCGATCCATTGCCCTACCTTATTCTTCTTGTCCTTGCTGTTCTCCTCGCTCTTGCTCATCCCTGTGCTGACCACCGCCAGGCTCCAGGTTATCGCCGTTCCCCCAGAATGGCCGGTGCCGCCCCCGCTGCCAGTCCAGCTGCAGCTGTCAACCTTGATGAGCCGTGTTTGGGGGAGACCACAAAGCTCCCAGGTTGCTGCTGTTGCTTGGCTCCAGGCGGCCTCCTCTCGCTATTGCTGTGGTAGAGGTGCAGGGAGAAGGACAATGACAAGGTGGTGGTGTTGGTGCTGGATCCAGGGAAGGGCTCCTGGAAGAGGCTGCTGCTGCCCCTCCGCCCCTCCATCTGCTGCTCCTCGCTGCACATGGCCGCAGCTTGTGGAAGGAAGAACCGGGGCCGTTGCTTCTCCTCCCGGCCAATCAGGAAGCAGGTTTGAGACCTGATTGGCCGGGACCCGCTTCCTGGTTGACTGGGAGGAGAAAAAGAGCCCACCCTTTCTGAAGCCAATTAGAGCCTCAGGCTCTAATCATGTGCTTTAAAAAAATGCGCTCCATGCTCTGCATACTAGCACATTATGACAGACTTACCTGTAAAGCGGATCCCTCCAGCGGTGCCCTGTCACCACTACCATCTATGCAAGTTTAAGAGATATTTACTGTACCTACTGGTAAGCTATATTATAAGCTTACCTGTAGGTACAAGTAACCAAATGGAGTTTACTACCGCTTTAAAGCTCTTTACCCCCTATTGATCTTGCTAATATACAGTACTGTGAACTGGAAATATAATAACTTACAGTATGAAGGGGGCTCCCTGATACCTGAGATATTTCAAGGTTCCTCCAAAATAAAAAGATTAAGAAAGACTGGTCCAAGGACTGCTCATCTGCCGCTCCCCCCCCCCCATAACTAAGTTTAGAGGGGCTGAGTGAAATACATTGGGGGCATAACCTGGCGGGAGCCCAGGCTGAGGTTGTCTCTCCCATAACCATCATAGGACAATGTGGATGTGCGGCACCAGGGATCCCTCCACTCTTCTCTCTAGTGACTATAGGAGCTGGGGCGAACTCCATCCCTTGCTGGCACTCCTGCAGTGGATGCGGCATCACCCACACTACACCCCACAGTAACCAAGCATACACTAACAAATCAGGTGCGCCCCCCCCGTCCTCCTTCCATACAGATAGTAGTTGTAGTCAGCTTTACTTAAAGTGTATCTAAGTCCTACCAATAAAACTCTCTTATTTGCTCCCTCTTGATTTGCTGAATATATCATGTGTTTTTTCATACCTGTTTTATAATGTTAGAGAGGGACCGCCAGAGATTCGAATCATGTATGTGCAGGCTGAATATACCCGAATTGATCGATCAATCAATTTGGGTACAAGCAGCCAGTCGGATTTTACGTGCGATTATTGCTAGCGGCTATTGTAGCGGCTAGCAGTAATTACTGTGTTCTCCCGGTGGGGACGGCTCCCCCCCCCCCCTGCTGGGAGAACACAATGGCTCCACGGGAGGGACTGTGTTGATGGGGGAATTAAGTGATTTTCTTTCCTGCAACCCGTGGTTATTTTTCTAGTACTTACAGCATCTCTAAAGTGATAAACATGAGAAATCTGCATGTAAAACATTTTTTTTTCTATCTTTATTTTAGTTTGCCTTGACATTCCCCCTTAACTTTGCTTTCAGCGTCTCCGCTTGCTTTTGGCGGGATCCAGTAACAATTGTAGCTGTTTATGAGCTGTAATGTCCGGAATGTGTTTTAAAGCCCCTTGAGATTTTTGAGAGCACTTGTTTCAAAGCCATTAAACCGGATAACCTCTGTGTGATGGACTGCATGAGGAAATTGGAAAAAAAAAGTTACTGATTAAAGCAAATAAAAAAAAATCAAACCATTTGAAGTGCTCAAGTCAGCTTTCAGACATTATATATTTGGAAAGTGTTCCAACTGTGACTCTTGTTCTGGATCAGAATAAGGTTTTCTATTTTCTTTGGAGTCTACAGAATTTGGCTTTACTCTTCTAAGTCTTGATTGGATATCACCCTCGTTTAGGATTGTACTATGCTTTGCCGGGTGTTGCAGTCAACATTATTATGGAAAAATCTCTGTTTTATTGTAAAATTGAATTCCCCAACCATATGCATTGGGAGTGATTTACTAAAGACATAGAAGCAGTTCACTTAAAGTGGTTGTAAACCCATTACAATCACTTTAACCCAGTGTTTCTCAACTCCAGTCCTTAAGGCGCACCAACAGGTCATGTTTTCAGGATTTCCACTATTTTGCACAGGTGATTTGATCAGTTTTCACTGCCTTAGTAATTACCGCAGCCATTTCATCTGAGGGAAATACTGAAAACATGACCTGTTCGTGCGCCTTGAGGACTGGAGTTGAGAAACACTGCTTTAACCTATAGGTAAGCCTAGATTAAGGCTTACCTGTAGGTGCTGGAAATATCTCCCAAACCCAAAAGGTTTAGGAGATATTTGCAGAAATAGCATAGACATCGGGCGCAGGCGCACTGAGCGTGCCGTTTCTAACGTCGATCATGCTGTTAGTGGCGGCACCATGCGTGCATGCGCGGAAGTGACGTCATCGCGGGTCCGGCCAGTCACAGTGCCGGAGCCGCAATACCCTGAAGATAGATGGCGGCGGCGTCGGGGGCGAACGAGGGTCGCTTCGGGGGCTTCGATCTCAGGTAAGTCATTTATAATGAGCTAGTATGCTATGCATACTAGCTCATTATGCCTTTGTCTATTTTTTGTTTTTTTCAGAGGCTTTACTTCCTCTTTAAAGCTCAACTTCCGCCTTACCTTCAGTCTTGCACAATTGCACAGGCTTCTCTTCTGCACTGAAATTGCTTGCTCCGATTTCACTGCATACTGTGAGTTTCTTGTTGTGTGTATTAGAAGCTACAGGAAGTCTGATAGAGCATGCTTCATTTACTGGTTGGAGGACATCCAGCATTATCTAGCCCTAACTGATAACAGCACAAGAAGTTATTGCGCACAAGATTTCAGGCCAACCAACAGCTTTTTTTTTTTTTTTTTTTTTTACTTACTGGGGTTGATTTACTAAAACTGGAGAGTGCAAAATCTGGTGCAGCTGTGTATGGTAGCCAATCAGCTTCTAACTTCAGCTTGTTCAATTAAGCTTTGACAATAAGGCCTCATGCACACTGGACGTTTTTTGATGTTTTTACAGCAGCTGTTTTTGGCTGTAGACGTTTCTACGGTCATTAAACTCTCCATCATGTTCTCCTATGTGTCCATGCACACATAGGCTGTTATCAGCAGTTTTAGGCAGTGGCGTTTTTGAGCAGTAAAAAAACCCCAAAACTAGTGGGTTCCGAGAGATGTTTTTCAGCTGTAAAAACGCTCTAACGCTGATAAACACTCAAAAACTTCGCTCACCAGCGGTTTTTAGGCCTCATGCACACTGGACGTTTAAAATAATTTTAAAAAACATCAGCAGCTTTGCAGTGAGTTTTTCAACGTTTTTGCAATTAGCGTATTGCACTTTAGCGTATATTAGCGTTTTTTAGTGTTTTTCTGCGTTAGCGTTTTAGCGGGGGTTTTTTTTTTTTTTTAACAAAATTTTTTTTAATTTTTTTTCAATGGATCAAAAACATTAAAAAACACTGGCGAGCGACGTTTTTGAGTGTTTATCGATGTTTATCAGTGTTAGAGCGTTTTTACAGCTGAAAAACGTCTCTCAGAACCTACTAGTTTTGTTTTGTTTTTTTTTTTTACTGCTCAAAAACGCCACTGCCCAAAACTGCTGATAACAGCCTATGTGTGCATGGACACATAGGATAACACGATGGAGAGTTTAATGACTGTAGAAAAAAACGTCTACAGCCAAAAACAGCTGCTGTAAAAACTTCCAAAAACATCCAGTGTGCACGAGACCTTAATGTTTTTGATCCATTGAAAAAAAAAAAAAAAAGATTTTTCTTAGGCTCCATGCACACTGGACGTTAAAACATTATAAAAAAACGCCAGTAGCTTTGCAGTGAGCCTTTCAACGTTTTTTAATGTTTTTGCAATAGCATTCATTAGCGTTTTTCCGCGTTAGTGTTTTTTAGAGGTTTTCTTTTTTTTTTTTTAATGGATCAAAAACGTTAAAAAACCATGGGGAGCCACGTTTTTGAGCGTTTATCGACGTTTATCAGCGTTTATGAGCGTTTGGCGTTTTTTGTGGTCAGAAAAACGACTCCTGAGTGCAATTTCATGGCGTTCAGAAACAAGCCCATAAACTCCACTGCTGATAAAAGTTCAAAAACGTCCATGTGTGCATGGACACATAAAAAAACCCTGCTAAAACGCTAACGCAAAAAAATGCTAATAAACGCTATCGTTGAAAAAAGTTGAAAAATTCACTGCAAAGCTACTGACGTTTTTATAACGTTATTTTAACGTCCAGTGTGCATGAGGCCTTAAACCTGGAAGCTGGTTGGTTTCTAAGCAGAGCTGCACCAGATTTTGCATGCTCCAGTTTTAGTAAATCAATGGTATATTTAATGCAGGGGTCTCCAAACTGCAGCCCATGGGCAAGATGTGGCCCTCTTGCCTTTACCTGGCCCTTGGGGCGCTTTTCCTTCCGCTAATACCAAAGATGGGGCACTGTTCCTCCCACTGACACCAGACATGGGGAACTGATTCTCCCACTGACACCAATTATAGGGCACTATTCCTCCCACCCAGACCAGTGATATGTTTTTTTTACTCCCACTGTCCACTGTCCGGCCCCCCTAAAGTTTGACGGGCAGTAAACTGGCCCTTTGTTTTGAAAGTTTGGAGACCCCTGATTTAACGGACCAAAAAGGAGCAAACAAAAGTTCATTATTAGAGGTTAAATATACTTTAAGATTCTGAAAGTGGACCTTTAAATGTTACCTCCCGTTTTTTATATATATGTATAATTTGTTTTAAAACTTTTTTTTAGGGAACCCTCCCCATACCTTCTAGATTTTGTGAGTAAAAATGACATACGCTCACTGACCACTTTATTAGGTACACTTGTTCAATTGCTTTGTAACACAAATTGCTAATCAGTCATCAGATGACTGCAACTCAATGCATTTAGACATCTAGACGTGGTAAAGATGACTAGCTGAAGTTCAAACCGAGCATCAGAATGGGGAAGAAACGGAATTTAGGTGACTTTGAATGTGCATGGTTGTTGGTGCCAGACGGGCTGGTCTGAGTATTTAAAAAACTGCTGACCTGCTGGGATTTTCACTCGTTACAACCAAGGTATGCAGAATACCATCTCTAAATGCACAACACATCGAACCTTGAAGCAGATAGGCTACAGCAGCAGAAGACCACAATGGGTGTCACTTCTGTCAGCTAAGAACAGGAAACTGAGGCTACATTTTGCACAGGCTCACCAAAATTGCACAATAGAAGACTGGAAAAATGTTGTCTGGATTGATGAGTCTTGATTTCATCTGCGATATTCAGATGGTAGGGTCAGAATCTGGCGTAAACAACATGAAAGTATGGATCCATCCTGCCTTGTATCCACGGTTCAGGCTGGTGGTGTAACTTTGTGGGGGATATTTTCTTGGCACACTTTGGGCCCCTTAGTATTAATTGAGAATCGTTTAAATGCCACGGCCTACCTGAGTATTGTTGCTTATCATGTCCATCCCTTTATGACTACAGTGTACCCATCTTCTGATGGCTACATCCAGCATGATAATGCACCATCACAAAGCTCAAATCATCTCACCACTGGTTTCTTGAACATGACAATGAGATCACTGTACTCCAATGGCCTCCACAGTCACCAGATCTCAATCCAATAGAGCAATTTTGGTGGAACAGGAGGATGTCAGGGCGCGTTATCAAGGGTGCTGCCTTGGTGACATGCTGTGCTGTACTTCATCAGGG
Source organism: Aquarana catesbeiana (assembly GCF_042186555.1). NCBI lineage: Eukaryota > Metazoa > Chordata > Amphibia > Anura > Ranidae > Aquarana > Aquarana catesbeiana. Next base: position 70,726,556 of record NC_133327.1, read on the forward strand.
GGCCAGCTCCAAGAACCTGGAAGGAACAGCAAGCCCCTTATGACGTCAGAAGAAAATGGTGCCATGGGACCAGGTGTGCAGCACGGGATCAGCAGATCCCTACAGAACACAGCTAAGTCTCTCTGTCTTCTAATTAACTGGTCTCAAAAGTAAAATAAACTCTGAATAACTTCAACTTGTGCATTCCTTCATATGTGCAGCATTCTATGCAAGTACCTCACCAGTGCCGTTATGTGAAATTCTATGCAAGAGCATGCCAGTAACCTGATCCCAAACTCTGTGCAAACAATGGGGATGAGGATTCTGGGAATCCTGTCTACAAACTGCACACTGTTGCCATGACTGCCAAGAGGAGAAACAGAATTTATCTGGCAGTTATAAAAAATAAACGCTAGCTGCAGATTAAAGAAGACAATTATTAACAGGATTTAAATGACTTCCATTAAACATTACATCATTTATACCATGTTGAATGAAACTTGGGTTTCCCCTTAAAAAAACAATGAATACAATACATATGTAAAGTGCTGCGTAAATTGATGGCAGTATATAAGTACCTGTAATAAATAAATAAACCTATTCGTTTTGAATAGCGTGGAGAGGGACTAGAACACCTGTCGTTATTGCTATTTGTGTTAGGGAGATTCCCCCTCTCTATTTGTACTGTTCTCCATTATTATCCAAAGTGAAAGTGAATGAAAAACCCACATTTTGACTTGTCACCAGAACAGGAATAGAGGGGAAATCTTCCATTGGTGACAACCAAGGATTCCCTCACTTTGGAGGGATTTCCTCTCGCTTCCCGTTTTGGCTATACGACAGGAAGTGAAGGGAAATCTCCCTGATGGGACACAGATGACCCCCCAAAAAATTGACATGGGTGATAACCCTTCCTTACTCTACTCAAAATGATAAAAAAAAAAAGGTATTGCCTATAATTCTACTATAAATGCACTGCCTGTGACATGTATGACTGCCCCTGTCCATGGTGCTGAATGTTAATGAAGGCTGGTTCTGGAAGCACTAAAGGAAATATGTCATGATAGAAATACGTAGGCTGCTATTGCTGACCTCTTCCTGAAATTATTAGACCCTGTTCACACTTAGCATAGCGGAATTATTTATTTATTTATTTAATTTATTTATTTAAGGTACTTATATAGGGCCGTCAATTTTACGCAGCGCTTTACATATACATTGTACAGTTACATCGGTCCCTACCCTCCAGGAGCTTACAATCTAAGGTCCCTAACTCACATACATATACTAGGGCCAATTTAGACAGAAGCCAATAAACCCACCAGCATGTCTTTGGAGTTGTGGGCAGAAACATGCGATTCTGCCCACAATTCCAGAATCGCAGCAAAATGTATGACAAGCTTGCAGTACCATTATTTGTTGATGACAGCACAAACATGGTGGACAACATGCTTGAACGTTGTGCAAATATGCAATGCCAAGCGTGCTTGGCTCAGTGCCAAAATTTGGTACACAAACTTCTTTTGGCGCGTTTGGAGGCAAAGGAATGAATGGTGACGTTCCAAAAATAAGCCACAAAAATATAAACACAAAAAAAGCATGAAATAAGTGCCACAGCAACATCGCTTAGATGTGAACTGGGATTTAGTTGTCAAATACACCTAAAGAGCATGACAGATCACCCTACACATATTGCTAAATGACTCAGAGGAGAGGTACACATCTCTGTCCCTCCTGGAAGAGAGATGGGACCATCTGGTTTAGTCATGTATAGAAAAGTTGACAAAATGCAATCCTTGGTAGGGTAAAAAAAATATACCCTTTATTTAACCACTTGCCTACTGGCCACTTTCACCCCCTTCCTGCCCATGGCATTTTTCAGTTTTCACCGCTGACACACTTTGAATGACAATTGCGCGGTCATGCAACACTGTACCCAAACAACATTTTTATCATTTTTTGCACACAAATAGAGCTTTCTTTTGTTGGTATTTAATTACCACTGGGTTCCTATTTTTTTTTTGTTTGCTAAATAAACAAATAAAGGCCAAAAATTTTGAAAGAAAAATAAAAAATGTTTTTCATAGTTTGTTATAAAAATTTGCAAACAGGTCATTTTTCTCCTTCATTGATGTGCGCTGATGAGGCTGTGATAGGTACTGATAGGCTGCACTGATGAGCACTGATGGCCACTGATAGGCCACACTGCTGGGTACTGATGAGGCGGCACTGGTGGGCACTGATAAAGAGGCACCAATAGATGGCACTGATTGACACTGATAAGCGGCACTGATTGGCGGCGTTGATGGGCACTGGTAGGCAGCACTGATAGGTTACACTGATTGTCAGCACTGATCTGTACTGATTGGCAGCACTGGTGGGCAGTGATTGGCAGCACTGGTGGGCACTGTTGGGACTGCACTGATAATCAGGACACTGATAACCAGTGTACATATCCCTTTTAGAGAAGCCAGTTATCAGCTCTCTTCTCCTCTCATCATGCTCTCAGCATTAGCAAAGAAGTGCCGACAATCTGCTTCTGTTTATATCCGCGATCAGCTGTGATTGGACACAGCTGATTACGTCGTAAAGAGTCACTGATTGGCTCTTCACCTCAATCTGCAATTCACAGTGCCATCACAGTGCGCGCCGCCTGTGCCCCACAGCCCCATCATATGACAGCGTTCCAGAACTAGCTGGCCATGCTGTAGCCATCATACTAAAATTATATAAAATATTAGTTCATAACCAAGGTACATTAAAAATGAAAAAATAAAATTGACAAGAAAAAAAAAGAAAACATGAGTGCCTTCTTTTAATGGGCTGCTGAGTGCAGGTCACAGGTTCTCCTTAGTTGTGCATAATGATTAGCCTGCTAGTAACAAAGCAGACAAATCATTATGTACAACTCCAACGATACACTTGCAAGGCCTGAGATTAATGGAAATCACTGGCAGCATGGAGTCCTTCATGAGGTGGAGATAATGGTTACAAATGGACCCTCAATAACCCCCCGTTAATCATTAAATATAATCACTATTGTTCAGCTGTGTAAGGTGGGGAGGCTAAACGATCCATTCAAGCAGAACAAGATCTCCTCAGAGACCAGCGGTGTGACAAGCAGCTGTGAACAACAGGACACAATGAAGGGTTAAAAAAAGTCTTCCTGAGCAGTTGTAATAATCTGCCCTATCCCCAGAGACAGATCAAACCCATCTTTAAAACCTTACATAAGCCTAATATTTAAAGTAATTTTCAGTCTCTTAGTTTGTTTTTGCTTTCAAATATCTGCCATGAAGGACTTGTTCAGAAACTTCCTGTTATGGGGTGCTCCTGTATTGCCCCCCATCACACCTGCCTCTGACCTCTGATTGAGACTATAAGTGCCAATATTGTCTACTGTTGTCACTATTATGAAGCTAGTCCAGAACAATAATATGAAGCATCCTGTGATGGGGTGACAACATTGCTGCACTGCTTCAGAATTGAGAGCAGTGTTGTCATCCTGAGGTAGGCTGTGTCTGCTTGCACTACAGTGGGATAAGTTGTAGAATATCTTCCTATACTGTATATGTAATGGTAGAGTTGCTGGAATTCATGGAACCCTTCTAGACCTACAGAATTCCCTTTCATATTGAGGTTGCATCAGTAACCTTCTAGACCTAGAGAATTTCCTTGCACATTGAGGTTGCATCAGTTGCCTTCTAGACCTAGAAAATTCCCTTGCATATTAAGGGGGCATCAGTAGCCTTGGTCCATTTTGTATATAATCTTGGCTATTATCCTGCTAAAGACAGAAAAATAACTATCCAGTTATGGATGGAGTATACTTCCGAAGAGATGGATATTTGGACATACATCGATCAGCCATAACTTTTTGACCGACAGTTTGAGTGAATAACATTTTATATTTCATGACAATGGCATCTGAAAGTCATAGGGATATAGTGGGCAGCAAAAAAACATTGTTGTCCATGAAGTTGATGTGCTGAAAGCAGAAAAAAATGGGCATTGCAGTTTGTTGCGTATAGACTGTGAACCCTCAGACTGGTCTGGGGACAAACACTGACCCGTGTACACAGCCAAAACTACCTTCAACAGGCACATGAGCATCAGAACTGGATCTCAAAGCAATGGAAGACGGTTGCCTGGTCTGATGAATCACGTTTCCGTTTACATGTGAATGGCTGGGTGCATGTGCGTCACTTACCTGGGGAGTAGATGGCATGAGGATGCAGTATGGGAAGAAGGCAAGCCGACAGAGGCAGTGTGATGCTTTGGGCAATGTTCTTCTGGGAAACATTGGTTCCTGCCATTCATGTGGATGTTACTTGACACCTACCACCTGCCTCGATGGGTTAAGGCTGTTTTGGTGGCAAACATGGGACCTACTCAATATTGGGTGGGTTGTCATAAGGTTATGGCTGGTCAGTATATATAATTGATCTCTATAAGCTGTAGTCAGTACTAGCCTTTATTAGCCATCAAATATAACCAATGTGTACAGAACAGGCAGCTTGTACATCTAGAAAGGCACCATCAATGCTGAAATATAGATCCAGATTTAGAGCAACATACTGTACACTCCCATTTAGACAATGGGGTTGATATACTAAAGGCAAATAGAATGTGCACCTTGCAAAGTGCAGTTGCACTCTCCAGAGCTTAGTAAATGAGGTAAAGCTTCACTTTGCAAAGAATACCCAATCACGTGCAAGGAAAATAAAACAAAACTGCATTTTTTGCTTCCACATAATTGGATGATGAAAGTCAGCAGAGCTTCTGCTCATTTGTTAAGCTCTGGAGCAACTGCTCTCGCAGTGTGCCACTGCACTTTGCAAAGTGCACAGTCTATTTACCTTTAGTAAATCAATCTCAATGTCTTTTTCAGGAAAGGCCTTGCATATTTCAGCAGGACAATACTAAGCCACATACTGCATCTATGACACCAGCATGGCTCCATATTAGAAGAGTCTGTGTGCTTAACTGGCCTGCCTGCAGTCCAGACCCTTCACCAATTGAAAATATTTGGCGCATCTTGAAACAAAAATAGAATTCTATATCAGGGAAGAATGGGACAACATTCCTCTCCTAAAACTCCAGCAACTGGTCTCCTCAGTTCCCAGACTGTTCTAAAAAAAGTGAAAAAAATGTCCCAACTTTTTTTGTGTTGCTGCCATGAATTTCAAAATTACCTTTTTCATTTTAAACATTTGATATGTTTTATATGTTCTATTGTGAATAAAATATGCGATTCTGAAGATTGCAAATCATTGCATTCTGTTTTTTATGTAGATTTCACACAGCCTCCCAACTTTTTTTGGAATTGGGGTTGTATTTTTTTAAATAATTTAGAATAATTTCTGCCTTTTGCTTAAGGCCCCCTTCGCACTTGTATGACCTGAAAGTTGCGCGTCTCTGACTCGACTTTGCCGTGGCTTGAAGCAATGCCTGCGTAATCTTGAGGTCTATGGACCTCAAGTCGCATCAAAGTCAGACCAAAGTAGTGCACGGACTACTTTGAAGACGCTCAGATATGAACAGTACTCATTGGAAATCACATGGGGTGCTACTTGTCATGCAACTTTGCAGTCTCAAGTCGCAGGACAAGTCGCACAAGTGTGAAAGGGGCCTAAAATATATATATATATATATATATATATATATATATATATATATATATATATATGTTTAACTCAGTTTCAAATATATGAACTCTCATCTTATTCTTCAGTGGAGAAAACACCAACAAATCTTGATAACGGACAGCTGAGCTCATTCAAAAACCGAGCAGGAAAGTCCCCCATGGCATCATGGGAAACAGGCTTTTTTCATTTAGATCAAACCTTAAGGAAATGCCTATCCACATGCTGAGACTAATTTTCTGTCCACAAAGCTGGTGGCAAGGGGCAGTCATTGAAGCTAGGTCTTATTCTAGGTTCTTGATTGTCCAGAATAATTATGGGGTGATGTTATTTTTTAATATAGTGCTTAGCCAAGTTCCTTAAAAACATGAATATTTATATGGACTCAGTGGGATTTTTTTTTTCTGCGTTCCCCTCCACCGACCACTATTTGCATTTTAACTTGTCATATAACATAACTCTAAAGTCATCTCTGAGAACTGTAATCTGCTTGTGAAGGGAAAAGTGAAATCGAGTTATATGGTAGGTGTCAATACACCCTGCCGTGATTTACCGAGTCTATTATATGCTCTTTAATGACTGAATATCCCATTAGCGCTTTCAGTAATAACAGTATTATTTAACGGGAGCTGTGTTACCGTACATTTATTATAGTGCTAACATCCCAGTGTGTGGAAATCTGCGCTAGTGTGCTCTCCTATAGGGAACGGCAGGACGCGGCCTAGTGAAAAGTAGACAAATGCAATCAAGGGCGGCAAATCTGTAACTGATGCAATAACATTTGTTTGTGTTTGCTTGTTTTTCTTTTTTTTAAGTAAGTACATAAAATGTGCAAACACAGGGAGGAGCTTACCAAATGATTTCTGCATGTAAACTGGCTGCATGACATTATAACAATGTGCCAAGGTCACATTAATTAAAGCTGCTCAAACACCTCCCAATTGTCCTTCCATCAGTTCTTCTCCCATAGTGAATGCTAGACCCTCTAGGAGCATGTCTCACTTCATTAAGCAATCTCAATAGCAAAATTGGGGGGGGGGGGCACCCCACATGGTTCAACCACAGCTACTAGTAATCTAGCAGAGGCTTCAGCTACAGTCCCTGCATCTTAGCTACGGCCCTCTGTTATGGTTCACCCTGAATGGGGCCTTTACCACTAAGTCCAATCAAGGTGAAACGCGTCAGTGAGCTGTGGCCAAAATGTGGGAACTGTAGTTGAAGCCCCTGCTAGTTTACCAGTGGATGTAGTTTATCTATATGGTGTGCATCCCCCCTCTCACTCACACACTTTTATATTGTGAATTAGGCAAGGTCAGTTCATTAAACTACAAGGGTTCATTCACTCTGCCAAGAGCCATACTGCACTTACGGCCTGTACAAATCAATGACAGGCTGAAAAGCTCCGCAACTATAGCATGCAAACGCAAGTGGAAGGATTACCTGTGGTTAGGGATGATGAGGGGCCTGGACACATGGTCTGCATGCAGGAATACTCCTCTGCTCCTAACCACATGTAATTACTTCTTGTGTGATTATCTGCAAACAGCTGAGGACAATGTCAGCCTGTCATTGATTTGTACAGGCTAAGCAAACGCAGCTGATCGCACACAACTGGCTATACCCACGGCAGAAATATGTTGAACTGGGCAATGTATGGCCTTGAAAGACTATGTGAGTGAGGCCTAACATGCACACTTTTTTTATTTCTGGATTTTGTTATTTTGTACAATGGAGAATTGACCAGCTTACTTTGCCTCTTGCACATGACACTATCAATTTTTGTGCTGTTTTGTATGTAAAAGTCGATCAACAAAGATTACCACGTGGCTTTTTAATCTGCAGGTCAAAGGTCACATGTGGCCCTTTGGTACTAATGGTGCGGCTCTTGAACCTCAGCAGCCAGTTTTGGGGGTACTGGTTTTTGAAAAAGCTATAATTGCCATTATTTCTAGCGGTCTCACGTGGCATGTTCCTAAACCAGCCACTCTCAACTAGGGTTCTGGGTTCCTTGGAATTCTAGGTTTCCTTCCTCCAGAGGTTGCTAGGGGTTCCTCGAGTTGTGGTTGATCGACCTCCTATTTGATAGTGTCTGTATAGTTCTATGGCCAACATCACTTGGAAAACCTAACTGCATGACATCAATGATCTATTTAGCTGTTTGTAGAAGAAGGAGGGGGCATTATTCTTACTGATCTCCAATATAAGTGCCATTTTTCCCACTGATCCACTATAAATTGGTCTTCAAGGGGGTTCTCAGACAGCTGAAAACTATTTCAAGGGTTACATAGTTACATAGTAGGTGAGGTTGAAAAAAGACACAAGTCCATCAAGTCTAACCTATGTGTGTGATTATATGTCAGTATTACATTGTATATCCCTGTATGTTGTGGACATTCAGGTGCTTATCTAGTAGTTTTTTGAAACTATCAATGCTCCCGCTGAAAGCACCGCCTGTGGAAGGGAATTCCACATCCTTGCTGCTCTTACAGTAAAGAACCCTCTACACAGTTTAAGGTTAAACCTCTTTTCTTCTAATTTTAATGAGTGACCACGTGTCTTATTAAACCCCCTTTTTGCAGGAAAAGTTTTATCCCTATTGTGGGGTTACCAGTATGGTATTTGTACATTGAAATCATATCCCCTCTCAAGCGCCTCTTCTCCGGAGAGAATAAGTTCAGTGCTCGTAAACTTTCTTCATAACTAATAACCTCCAGACCCTTTATTAGTTTTGTTGCCCTTCTCTGTACTCGCTCCATTTCCAGTACATCTTTCCTGAGGACTGGTGCCCAGAACTGGACAGCATACTCCAGGTGCAGCCGGACCCGAGTCTTGTAGAGCGGGAGAATTATCGTTCTATCTCTGGAGTTAATCCCCTTTTTAATGAATGCCAATATTGTGTTTGCTTTGTTTGCAGCAGCTGGGCATTGTATGCCATTGCTGAACCTATCATCTACTAGGACCCCCAGGTCCTTTTCCATCCTTGATTCCCCCAGAGGTTCTCCCCCCAGTGGGTAGATTGCATTTATATTTTTGCTACCCAAATGCATTATTTTACATTTTTCCACATTAAACCTCATTTGCCATGTAGTTGCCCATCCCATTAATTTGTTCAGATCTGCTTGCAAGGTTTCCACGTCCTGTGGAGAAGTTATTGCCCTGCTTAGATTTGTATTGTCCGCAAATACAGAGATTGAACTGTTTACCCCATCCTCCAGGTCATTTATGAACTAAATTAAATAGGATTGGTCCCAGCACAGAACCCTGGGGAACCCCACTACCCACCCCTGACCATTCCGAGTATTCCCCATTTATCACCACCCTCTGAACTCGCCCTTGTAGCCAGTTTTCAATCCATGTACTCATCCTATGGTCCATGCCAATGGACCTTACTTTATACAGTAAACATTTATGGGAAACTGTGTCAAATGTTTTTGAAAAATCCAGATGCACCACGTCTACGGGCCTTCCTTTATCTAGATGGCAGATCACTTCCTCATAGAAGGTTAATAGATTGGTTTGTCAAAAAAGATACTTCATGAATCCATGCTGATTACTGCTAATGATACCGTTGTCATTACTAAAATCTTGTATATAGTTCCTTATCATCCCCTCCAAGAGCTTGCATACTATTGATGTTAGGCTAACTGGTCTGTAATTCCCAGGGATGTATTTTTACCCTTTTTTAAATATTGGTGCTACATTGGCTTTTCTCCAATCAGCTGGTATTATTCCAGTCAGTAGACTGTCAGTAAAAAATTAGGAACAAAGGTCTGGCAATTACTTGACTGAGTTCCCTAAGGACCCTCGGGTGCAGGCCATCTGGTCTCGGTGACTTATTAATGCTAAGTTTTTCAAGTCTATTTATAATTCTGTCCTCTGTTAGCCATAAGGGTGCTTCCTGTGACGTGTCATGAGGATAAACATTGCAGTTTTGGTTACTGAAGCCCCCCGGATTCCCTCGTGAAGACTGAGGAGAAGAATAAATTCAATAACTTCACCATCTCACCATCCTTTGTAACCAGATTCCCTTCCTCATTCTTTATTGGGCCCAATAAGGTATGTCCTCCCTCTTTTACTGTTTATATACTTAAAGTGTTTGTTAACCGAAAAAAAGAGATCCTGGTCCTTTAAAGCAGATTACACAGCACAGTGCTTGTGCTGTGTAATCTGCCCCCCTCTAAACTGCAAAAAAAAACTTGAATCTGCCACTTCCATTTTGTCCTCTCCAAACAGACCACGATAACCAGGGCTACTCCGCCCTGATCACCGTGGTCAAAGTGAGTCCCTCCGTCATACGCCGCCCTGCTCTGCTCTCCTCTCTCCCTCCTCACCCCCTCCTTCCTGCCTGTCAGCACCCTCTCTGTCTCTGCCCCCCTCCCCTCCCGCCGCAATTATTGAAAATTAAAAACCTAAAATTTTCACTGCCAGCCTCTTTATTAGAGGCTGGCATACAACACTGTAAATCCTTTCTAAAAACGAGCAGTGTAAATAGCTATTTAGAGCTGTCTTCAGGCCGGTCACATGACTCACGGCCACTTTACAGCTCCGATACATGGCTACATTGTTCCTATTTGAGTGATTTGCACTGTAGCTAATTGACCTGTGATCGCTGTTTCCTAAATTGCCCCATATTTCCACATCTGTGATCAGGTCTGTATTGTTGGTAATCAGTAAGTCTAGTAACGCTTTGTTTCTAGTTGGTGCGTCTACCATCTGACCCATGAAATTGTCCTGCAAGACATTTAGGAATTGGCAAGCCTTAGACGAATGTGCGGTTCCTTCCGCCCGGTCTGTGTCTGGATAATTAAAATCCCCATTATGATAACACTTCCCAACCTTACTGCCAATTAAAAATTGTGATAGGAGGTCCGTCTCCCCCTCCTCCTTCAGGTTAGGGGGCCTATAGCATACTCCCAGTAATACTTTCCCCTCAGTTTCATACCTTTGGAGCTCTACCCATAAGGATCCACCTCTTCCCTAGCTTCCTTAGTGATGTCATCTCTCACATTCACTTGTACATTATTCTTGATATACAGGCATACCCCTCCCCCTTTTTTACCCTTTCTATCCCTGTGATAAAGGGAATACCCTTGAATGGTTGCCAGCCAATCATGAGAGCTGTTGAACCAGGTCTCTGAAATTCCCACAAAATCTAAATCCTCCTTGTACAACAGTATCTCTAGTTCACCCATCTTGTCCGCCAAGCTTCTGGCATTGGTGAACATGCCACGTAGTTACATTAGGGTAAAAAGGTTCATGTGGTTGTAAGGGTAGAAGGTTTTTTTTTATCTTAATGCATTAAGATAAAAAGCCTTCTGTGTGCAGCAGCCCCCCTCAACCAACCAAATACTTACCTGAGTCCATCTCGATCCAGCAACGTTGCACAAGAGATTTGGCTGTCTGGGACTCTCCCTCCTCTTTGGCTGAGACTGTAGGAAATCGCCATTGGATCCCACTGCTGTCAATCAAAGTCAGTAAGCCAATGAGGAGAGAAAGGGGGCAGGGCTGAGCTGCAACTCCATGTCTGAATGGACACATGGAGCTGCAGCTCGGCATGGGTGCCCCCATAGCAAGCTGCTTGCTGTGGGGGCACTCAACAGGAGGGAGAAAAGAGGAGTGCTGAAGAGGGACCAGAGAAGCAGAGGATCTGGGCTGCTCTATGCAAAACCACTGCACAGAGCAGGTAAGTATAACATGTTTGTTATTTTTAACAAAAAAAAAAAGTGAGACTTTAATTTCACTTTAAGGCTACTTTCACACTGGGGTGGGGTCCGTTAGCGGTAAAGCGCTGCTAGTTTTAGCGACACTTTACCGTTGTTTTAGCTGCACTTTTCGGCCAATGGAGGGGTGCTTTTAACCCCCTGGTAGCGGCTGAAGAAAGGGTTAAAAGCGCTCATGTTGCGGCGCTTCCGAATCGCTTTTAAGGTGCTTCCGAAGCACTTTTAACCTCCCTGGCGGTATGATTATTTCGGATTTTAGGTGCTGAAAGCGGTACAATTATTTTGCATGGAAATTTGGCGTTTTATATTGTAGGTCTGTAAATCTTAACAATAACACACTTAAATCTGTCCAAACCAGAGTCTAGTAGATATCCCGGGTATGATAAAGTTTGAAACACAAAAACATAAATTATAATATAATAAATAAAAATAAATAATTCAAAAAAAAAAAAAAAAATAGTAATAAAATAAATTTCCCCACAATTCACTATTACTCAATTCTGCAAGTGTTCTAATTTACTATCGCTGTTTTCTAGCTGGTCTAAAGCCACTTTTGACGTAAAGGGACACTTTTTGGTTGCTATGGACAATCTCCAGTTTCCAGGCAGAAAGAACAGTGTATATCATGTAAAACTGCATGTAGGGCATGGGCCAAAGCACTGGGGACAAAAGGGATGTGAAATCATTTCATACAGTACTGTAATCTGTAAGATTACAGTACTGTATGTTATGATTTTTACTTTTTTTTTAATTTGCCGCCAGGCTCCGCCCCCGTGCGTCGCGCCGCTCGCAGGGAACGGAGCCTGGCACGGAGAGGCTTCGGAGGAGGACGGAGCCCTCGGACACTGCGGGTGACATCGCAGGATCCCGGGGACAAGGTAAGTAAAGCCGCCCCAGGATCCTGCAATGCGATCCCGAGTGTGGCTCGGGGTTACCGCTAATGGTACTGAATTTTAACCCCGAGCCACACTCGGGAATACCGCCAGGGAGGCTACGGTGCTTCTGAAGTGCTGCCCATTCCTTTCAATGGGAAGGGGTGATGTAGGAGCACTGTATACAGCACTCCTACACCGCCCCAAAGATGCTGCTTGCAGGACTTTTTTCCAATCCCTCAAGCGCACCGCCCCAGTGTGAAAGCACGAGAGGCACTTTTCAGTTTTGAGCGCTAAAATGCCTGAAAAGCACCTCAGTGTGAAAGGGGTCTAACTGATCAAGCTGAAGTTAGAAGCTGATTGCCTACCATGCAGAGCTGCACCAGATTTTGCACTCTACAGTTTTAGTAAGTTAACCCCTAAGGGGCGTTTCACACCAGTGCATTGTATGTGCACTCCAATGCAGGATCACAGCAGACAAAAACGCAAGTTACTATTATGATCTATGAAGCTGTTCACATCAGTGCATCGTGTGTTGTGTTTTTGAAGAGTCCTACTTGCTGCATCTCTTCTGCATTTTGGCACAAACATGTTATATTATTGTCAAAGGCAGTGCATGGAAAATGTACTGAAACTACATTAAAATGCAAAATGCTTTTTTTTTAATGCATTATTCAAGTCACATGTCCATGTGCTTGCAGGAAGGACACACATGCAAAATGCATATAAAGTGCATCTTGCGTTGCATTATATTTTAATGCAACATATTGAAAGTGCTTAAACAAATGTATATTTTCTGACGCATTAATGTGAATGAGTCCCAAAAGTCTCTTGCAGCAACTGGTGCCGTATCGTGTCATCGGTCTCTGCGGTAGGTTAGCAGTCTTCGCAATCCTCTGTAGCCCTATATAATGAACAATATGTGCGACCCCCTGGGACAGCCCCCAGCTGAGATCCCATGACCAGGAATGACAAGCATTATTGTATGAACATGGGAACACTTTAGTCAATATTTAGTGTATTCTCAATTGAAAATGATATCCTGATTTTCTACCAGATCACAATCCTTCTTTCGTGCAACATTCCCTGTGATGATTGAAACAAGAGCGGACAGAATTCCACCTACTCTTAGAACAAGACACATGATCACAAACATATACCAAAGGGAAAAAAAAAGAAAAAAGAAGCCTGAAAAGCTGGGAATAAGATCAACCTACAAGAGGTGCTGTCAGGATCTGTTACCGAAGATATTAATCAGTTCTATGTCTCAACTTCCATCTCCTGACAGCTTGGGAAACAGGCACTCTATAGAGGTGCAAATGTAATTCCAGGAGCCTGGCTTACCACTAAACAAATGGCCGCCGCACCAGGGACCCGCTACACTGCGGAATGCGGATAATAAACCCTGCCTGGAAGGTGTTGTTTATCAGATTAGAATGGAGCACACATAGACATCCTCTGGGTGAAAACAGCAGAAAAAAAAAAAAATTTGAGTCCCAAGGGCTGCTAGGAGACGAAGGGGGAAATCTATATTGTAGTTACTGCTTAATGGCAATAGGAAACATCAACTTTTACGGCTCGTGCACCCCAGCATTAGGGGTGCGCATCTTCACTGGCCTCACGATTCGTTTCGATTACGATTATCAGGTCCACGATTCACGATGCATCACGATTACTGCGCGCGGTTTTCATCCAAAAAAATTAAGTAGTCAGAAGAACTCCATTTTTTAAATTTTATCTGTTCTTAAAAAAAAGACAACACTCCTTGCATGTAGCAAAGTGTAAACAGTGCAGACAACTTAAAGAGGAGCTCCAGACTGCCCCCAAATGACTACAGAAGATGGTCAGAGACTGCAGACATGATACAGGAGATGGTCAGAGACTGCAGACATGTTACAGGAGATGGTCAGAGACTGCAGAAATGGTACAGGAGATGATCAGAGACTGCAGACATGGTACAGGAACAGGAGATGATCAGAGACTGCAGAAATAGTACAGGAGATGGTCAGAGACTGCAGACCTGCTGGACATGGTAAGGGAGGTGCCAGACTGTCCTATCCAAGATGAATAATACCCCGCCCCCCTCACCACTAACCTGTCCCCATATAATACGATTACCATAGCGCTCCCCTGCCCAGTGTCACCACAGACCAATTCCCATCCTTCTTCCCCCACCTCTACACAGTGAACATGCAAATAGGGCAATAAATCAAAAAATTGTGTGCAGAGCTTTGTGGTGATAATAAATGCACAAAAAAGTCTTACTTATTCAAAGTAATTCCAGTGCTGAGTGTTCTCTGCTGTGTTCAAATCATTCACCAGAAATCAGGAATGGCACAGCAGAGAACACTCAGCACTGGAATTACTTTGAATAAGTAAGACTTTTTTGTGCATTTATTATCACCACAAAGCTCTGCCCACAATTTTTAGATTTGTTGCCCTATTTGCATGTTCACTGCGTAGAGGTGTGGGAAGAGCAGAGGTGTCCTCCATGCGGCCCCTTTACCTGGCTTGACATGCCGCGGCTCCACTCTCCTCCTCGGAGCTCCGTGCTCCACAAGCTGGCCACCGCCACTCTTAGCAGCAGCAGCTCCATGTCCCCGTGAACATGCATACAGCGTCGCTCCTCGCAGTACAGCAGGGGGATGACGTAAGTCAGAGGCAGCATGAAGGAAAAGCCGGCGCGGCTTACTTCCGCGGCTCTTCGGCGGCTTTCGGCTCCCTTCGCTCGCGGAGGCGGGGCATAACGCGGCGCGAGGATGACGTCATCCTCAATCGATGCCTTAAAGCTATAGCATTGATGCCGCATCGTGGAAGGTCGGATGCCGATGCATCGATTCGGCGATTAATTTCAGCAGCCCTACCCAGCATGTGCGCTAAAATTCATGCACGCTGGTGTGCGTTGTGTAGATGAGGTGAGATGAGTTAAATGCTTTGCACTGTTTACTTTTTATTTATTTTATTTTTTTTACTTTTGTGAAGTGTTAACAAATGACACGTCTGCAGAGTAGCACTGTAAACTGATCTGCATAAAAAAATTCATGCAAACTGCATTTTTACGCAAAGCAAACTACCACCCATGTGCACAAAGGGGTTGATTTACTAAAACTGGATAGTGCAAAATCTGGTGCAGCTCTGCATAGAAACCAATCAGAAATTAGAAGCTGATTGGCTACAATGCATAGCTGCACCAGATTTTACACTCTACTTTTAGGTTGACCATACATTATACAATTTTCCTTTAGATTTACCAAAAACCATATAATATGAGCATAGCTCCCAACTGTCCCTGATTTCGAGGGACTGCCCCTGATTTGGAGCAATGTCCATCTGTCCCTCTTTCCTCCTCATTTGTCCCTCATTTTGGTCTGATCTATATAGTTGTATATAAAATGCACTATTTATCTTTAAAAAAGTGTTTCCCAGTGCTAAACTTTTAATCCAGTTTCTAAATTGCTGCATTTGTAAATTTCAAAATCCAATATAAAGGAATAGTAGTGGTAAATAATGAAAAAAAAAAAAAAAAAAGCCCTTGTGGGTTTAACTAAACTTTTTTGGGGGGTTAATTCTCCTTTAAGGGGGCATGGCAGGGGGCATGACCTATTTCTACATACTTTTGCTAGTAGGTGTCCCTCATTCCCATCTGAAAAAGTTGGGAGGTATGTATGAGGTCAACCCTAAACACTTTCCATCATTTTTCCCTGTTGCGATCTTGATAAAAGTGTTTCACGATTCTTTTTTTTTAATTTCTTTAAATTTTTTTTTTTTTAACTTTAAATACTTTTTTTATTGTTTTCTCAAATAACAAAAAGGAGTTACAACATCGCGATACATTATGCGATTTTTTTGCAAAAAACATTCCCCTCTCCCTCAACCCACCCCTACCTCTCCCATCCCCTACACCACTCAATCATTGAAAAAAGAGTAAAAAAAAATAGAACCAAGGAGGAGAAAGAAAAAAAAAAACGACCTAAGTTGTATTATGCAAAAGAGGAGTATGAGCAAGGGGATGGCAGGGAGCGAAGGAAGAGCCAATCAGTGTATCTGCCTGATCAAAAAAAAACATTTTATTTAGGTATAAAGTTGGGAGTATTTGTTAAAAACAGACAAATGAACTGGAAATAATATAAGATTATTCAATACAATAACATACAGCCAACACATTTAGGGGGAAGAGCCTCCCCTTTTTCAGGGCTTATCATATGGTTTGTGCTTACTCTATGTTCACACCTATGCGCTTTTTGGTGCATTCTGCAGAAACGCACTACAGTTCATTTAACATGGTTTCCTATGGATGTAGTTCACACCTGTGCATTTTGCGGTCCTGTGTTTTATGAGAAGGGTTGGGGGCTTTTTTTCCCACAGCAGATTGTGTTTTGCGTGTAATAGAGCTGCACGATTAATCGTCAAGAATCGTTATCGCAATTTTTTTCCCCGTTGCGATCTTGACAAAAGTGTTTCACAATTCTTAATATGCAAAGAAGTCTCTCTGCTCTTCTGAAACCACAACCATCAAAAGAAAGGAAGAAAAAAAAATGGTCAGTCTGCCAAGAATCACAACATTCTTTAGCAGTGAAACTTAAGTATAAACATTGTAACAATTTGTCAATGGAATAAACTTTGTGTGTAAAAGAGGAAAGTTTAACCACTTAAACACTAAACCTTTTTCTGGCATTTGTAGGTTTCAAGTTAAAATAATTTTTTTTTTTTTTTTCTAGAAAATTACTTAGAACCCCCCAAACATTATACATATTTTTTTAAGTAGAGACCCTAGAGAAAAAAATGGTGGTTATTGCAATATTTTATGTCACTCTGTATTTGCGCAGCGGTCTTTCAAATGCAATTTTTTTTCGTAAAAAATACTTAATTAATGAATTAAAAAAAAAAAACAGTAAAGTTAGCCCAATTTTTTTTGTATAATGTGAAAGATTTTAAGTCGCAAGAAACGCGATCTTTTTATTCTAAGCAAAAAAATTGTGATTCTCATTTTGGCCAGAATCGTGCAGCTCTAATTGAAGGTAAATGTAAAGGAAATTGAATAAGAAAATTGTATAATGTATGGCCAACCTTAGGAAACCAATGCCAAAGCTGTTATACTGATGTTATTGCCACATCATAATGCTGGCTGTTGGGCTGGGGTAGATTGACATGCTTTGCAGAGGGTAATGACTTTGGCTTCCTCAGAAATGCTTGGGGATATACTGTACACTCACCAGCCACTTTATTAGGGACACCTGTTCAATTACTTGGTAACGCAAATTGCTAATCAGCCAATCACATGGTAGCAACTCAATGCATTTAGACATCTAGATGACGACTTGCTGAAGTTCAAACTGAGCATCAGAATGGGGATTAAAGGGGATTTAAGTGACTTGGAACGTGGCATGGTTGTTGATGCCAGATGTGCTGGTCTGAGTATTCAAAAACTGCCGATCTTCTGGGATTTTCACACACAACCAGCTCTAGGGTTTACAGAGAATGGTCCGAAAAAAAGAAAGAATATCCAGTGAGTGGCAGTTCTGTGGTCGAAAATGCCTTGTTGATGTCAAAGGCCAGAAGACAATGGGTGGATTGGTTCAAGATAATAGAAAGGCAACACTAACTCAAATAACCACTCGTTACAACCAAGCAGAGCTGCACGCTTCTGGCTAAAATAAGAATTACAATTTTTTGCTTAGAATAAAGATCACGATTCTCTCACGATTCTCGCAGTGTAACATCTTCTTTCACATTATACAAAAAAAAAAAAAAAAATGGGCTAACTTTACTGTTTTTTTTTAAAATTAATTAAAGTGTATATATTTTTTTTAAAATTGCGTTTGAAAAACTGCTGCGCAAATACGGTGTGACATAAAATATTGCAACAACCACCATTTTATTCTCTAGGGTCTCTGCTAAAAAAATATATATATCATGTTTGGGTGCTCCAAGTAATTTTCCAGCAGAAAATAATGATTTTTACTTGTAAGCAACAAATGTCAGAAAAGGTTTGGTCTTTAAATGGTTAAACTTCCCTCATTTACGCACCGGAATTCTTTCCTTTGATAAAAGAACGCAAAGATACTTTGTTTCTACTTATGCTTTTTGTAATAAAACTTGGCAGGCTGCCTGGATTTTTTTTTTCCAGCTGTGAGAACTCGCAACTCTCTGCACTTGTTAGAAAGATTGTGACATGCT